>NC_091336.1:24318211-24515711 GCF_038502225.1 Cherax quadricarinatus | reverse complement strand
TCAATATGGCTTCAGGAAAGGTTACTCTGCTGCTGATCTGTTGTTAAACCTCTCCACTAAGTGGCACCAATCACTGGATGAATCCAAAGTCAGCTGTGTGGTAGCACTGGACATTGCTGGTGCTTTCGACCGGGTGTGGCACCAGGGCCTCTTAGCAAAACTTCAAGCACTGGGAATTGCAGGCCCTACGTTATGTCTCCTAAGTGATTACCTTCATGGTAGATCTCTAAGTGTAGTTCTCAATGGAACGGAATCAGCAAGACATCCTACTGGGGCAAGTGTTCCACAAGGAAGCGTACTGGGACCATTGTTATGGAATGTCTACTTCAACGACCTTCTTCATCTCATCCCAGAATCACATGCATATGCAGACGACTGTACACTGACATTCACTTATCCAAGAGAAGAAATACCAGCTGCTCTAAGCTACATCAATCACCAGCTGAGAGCTATATCAGCTTGGGGAAATAGATGGCAAATAACATTTGCACATGAGAAAATGCAAATGATGATCGTCTCTAGGCACCATGATTGTAATGCTGGTGCAGTAGTAAGGATGAATGGGAGGGTGTTGGCACCTGGAGAAGAAGTCGATATCCTTGGGGTGAAATTTGACTCCAAACTAACCATGAAGAACCATGTTGTAAATCTTGCAAACAAGGCAGCCAGGAAGCTTACAACACTTCGCCGCATCTCGCATCTACTTGACAGTAGGGGTTGCAAGATTCTGTACGAGGCACAAGTACGCTCACACCTTGAGTATGCTCCACTTTCTTGGTTTGCCTGCCCCCCCCCCTCGTCTGCGACTGCTTGACAGAGTAGAGAACAGAGCAAGACGGCTCATCTCTCGCCTGGACCCATCCTGGATAGATCTGTCATTTCAGCAGAGCCTTCAACATAGGAGGGATGTGGGTGGTCTTACTGTTATGTACAAGGCCAATATTGTCAAAGTACCACACTTGGATCCACTTCGAGGACAGCGTGAAACAAGCTTTTATGCCACAAGACGGGCAGAAAGCAGCAACTTCACTCTGGCTGTACCCTTCTCCAGAACATCACTCCATCTGAGATCATATATACCCAGGATGACTCGAGTATGGAACACATTCGTACAGCATAATGATGTCAACGAGATAAAGTCAGTTGATCACATGAAAATGCTGGCCCACAGATGGCTTCAACTTCATCCTGTTCCCTACTTGTATGTCTCATAACAATAAAAATGCTTTCACATGAGCTGATGTAGGTAACAGCTCTTAGCTTGCCAATAATTTAGGAATCCTTAACCTGTAAATAGCTTGTCAATAAAGCCAGGGATCCTTAACCTTGTCAAACCCTGTGTAAAAAAAAAAATAAAAGGTACAGTCATGCATATGGTATTCAAGTTAGTGAGAGAAGAATTGCAAAACACACTACACGTATAAATCCTTAACACTCTCCGTTAATTAGCAGCAACACAATAAAACAACATGTCTCTCTATTCCACAGAGGAGGCAGTAAAGAGACGTGAATCCTCGTCATTCAACAGCTGAAAGCTCAGAAACTTTTCCCTTGTGTGCTGCTTTTTTGAGAATAAGAAAGCTATATGAAGGTTTCTCAAGATAAAAAGAATGAATACATGTATGTCTTTTTGTACAGGTGAAACAAAATACGAGCGCCTAGGTAGGCTATGCGGACAAAAGATCAAGCCTATACCGCTCACTGTGCTGAAGGATTCCACACGGGTTGTTAGAACGTTGAAAAGACAAACAACAAAAGTAAGAAAATGAAAAAAATAAAAATGACAAAACAAAATAGCAAAAACAGGACCATGAACAATAACAAGAACAAAAACGAGAACAGCAAATGCAACAGAAAAATCGTAGCAACAACAATGAATAATAATAACAAAGGTTCGTAAAATATAAACTCCCCTAATCTCTTTTCTTCCATTCTCTTTTCTTCCATTCTTTTCTTCCCCCTTCTCTTTCCTTCCTCTCTCTTCCTTCTCTCTCTCTCTCTCTCTCCCTCTCTCCCTCCCCATTCTCTAAACATCGATGGAATAAAATGAAAAATGCCTTCTTTCACTACACATGCAAGGCATAAAATGAAAAATGCCTCTTTTCTGCCGCACGTCGAAGGCAGGGAGTGAGAAATATTCCATCGTGGAAGCGTAAGAAAAAACAGAGCTTGGGTCTCCTCCTGCTCGTCTCGTCCCAGTGATAAGGTGCTCGTTGAAGCGATGATGTAAACAGACTTTCTTAGGCCATGTTACCACTTTTTACCTGAAAAAGAGAGAGAGAGAAAGATAGAGAGCGAGAGAGGGGGGTGAAAGTATAAAGGAAGGGGTTAATGTATCAGAGATTTTATATTACAGTAGAACATAATGTGAATCTATATATGATGAAATGAGAGAGAGGGAGGTTAAAAAGTAAGGGATAAAAGGGAAAGAGGGAGAATAGGAACCTGAGCAGGACGAAGAGGAAGGATGAGAAGACAGAGGGGAGGGGAAGAAGACTGAGGAAGAGAGACAGGAATAGATAGTGAAGCTGAGGAGAGCAGAAAAGAGAGGAGGGAGGGAGGTAGAGAGTGTAAAGGAAGTGAATCTTAGAGTACTAAGGAGTGTTATGCTCCAAACAGACATCAGTTGTCATTTAAAGTCAAGATTTTCGTAGCTAGTTGTTGAAGATGACGCAGTACAGCTGAGAGATTCAGAAAAAGTTATTGAAATCGATGTACGACTTTGACATGACATACAAAATACAAAAAAAGTGAATAGTTTATATTCTAAAGGAAACGCAAAACACTAAATAGTTATAGAACACTTGGAAAATGAGAGATAATTGGATTGAACATGAACAGTGATTAGAGGAAGGTAAGAATAAGTGGAAGTATAAGGGATGAAAGTATTGGAGGTCAGATATGAAGGAATTAATATGCAATACACTATATAGGTTAGAAGAGGATGTATCAACAGGTATGTTTATGAAGGATTTCTAAATAGAACTAAATAGAAAAAAAAGATGCAGGAGTTATGAAAATTTTTTGAAAAGAAAAAGTTTGTCACTGGATGAAAAAGGAGGAACACTGCAGCAGGCCTGTTGGCCCATACTAGGCAGGTCCTTCAAAATCCATCCCACTAATAGAATATTTCCCCAACCCAATTTTCAATGCTACCCTAGCAATAAGCTTTTAAAATGTAAAGCAAAAAAATCAGAGGCATTAGAAAGCTGTCAGAGATCAACGTGTGGTGTGATTATTATGCAAGGAACAGGGGATATAGAAAGAAAAATTAGTAATTACAAGTGTGAATATGGGTTTGTAGAGATGGTTTGGTCATGTATAAAGAACTGGAATCTGTGTGAGGTACCTACATTATGGTAGAGAGACAATGGTCTCCCGTAGCTTAGTTGGTAGAGCACTCAGTTCTCACACACTGAGTGTCCGTGGTTCGATCCCTGGTCCGGGTGGAAACATTGGGCGTATTTCCTTAAGGTACCTGCTGCCCCTGTTCACTTGGCAGTAAGTAGGTACCCGGGTGTTAGCCGACTGGTGTAGGTCATATCCTGATGACAAAATTAACCTAAGCTGCCCGAAATCCTCTGCATAACCAGGAGCTTTCTATATAATATATCAGCTAGGGCTGTATAAGTTGTATCATGTACTTGTAGAAATAAATATTATTAGTATTAAGTGCATTTATATGTTTCAAACACACAGTGGGCTTTATTAAGTCACAGAAGCATATTACCTGATAAAGCCTTTTGTGTGGTCTAAATGTCATCAACGAAAAATTCCGTACAAACTGTATTTTTTGTGTACCACCAGAAAGGAGTAAGACAGGGAAACATGAGAATTTCCCAGTAAGGGATGTCCTAAGAGATTAAAGGAAATATCGAGATGTAGGCGTTAAAACATCTCTCGTGCATAAACCCGTTAGATCAGAACAGAGAAGTGTAGTCTCTGGGATCTCTTCTGTAGCATATAAATATGCGCATTGCAATGCAAGACTATTATAAATAACGTTTCGCTCAGAATTGAGCTTCCACTAGTACAGAGAACACTCCCTTTGAACTACAGATCGCTTACAATATAGTCTACGTTGAGTATTTTTATACCCAGTTATCGGCTTCTTGCTCCTGTTAGCAACTGACTTTCCTGTGGAACGTAGTATCTTTGATGGGATGCCTGAAAAAGATATAGCCAAAATTTTAGTCTTGTTTAGAAGGCTGGAAACGCAATGGATCCATTTTTAAGTCGAACTGGAATATGGTATCATGGCATCTACACTCCTCAAAAAGTAAGGCTGAATAAGTTTTTCTTGCTTCCTTGGATCACGGAGCTCTTATGGCAAACGATATTTATAATAGTATATTTGCCACTGGCAAAAACTGCATGCAAGCAGAAAAAATGAGTACAGAATGTATTCACAGCATAATTTGGCCCACATCAGTAGAAGAAAGTGTGTGTGTGTGTGTGTGTGTGTGTGTGTGTGTGTGTGTGTGTGTGTGTACTCACCTAGTTGTACTCACCTAGTTGAGGTTGCGGGGGTCGAGTCCGAGCTCGTGGCCCCGCCTCTTCACTGATCGCTACTAGGTCACTCTCCCTGAGCCGTGAGCTTTATCATACCTCTGCTTAAAGCTATGTATGGATCCTGCCTCCACTACATCGCTTCCCAAACTATTCCACTTACTGACTACTCTGTGGCTGAAGAAATACTTCCTAACATCCCTGTGATTCATCTGTGTCTCCAGCTTCCAACTGTGTCCCCTTGTTACTGTGTCCAATCTCTGGAACATCCTGTCTTTGTCCACCTTGTCAATTCCTCTCAGTATTTTGTATGTCGTTATCATGTCCCCCCCTATCTCTCCTGTCCTCCAGTGTCGTCAGGTTGATTTCCCTTAACCTCTCCTCGTAGGACATACCTCTTAGCTCTGGGACTAGTCTTGTTGCAAACCTTTGCACTTTCTCTAGTTTCTTCACGTGCTTGGCTAGGTGTGTGTGTGTGTGTGTGTGTGTGTGTGTGTGTGTGTGTGTGTGTGTGTGTGTGTGTGTGTGTGTGTGTGTGTGTGTGTGTGTGTGTGTGTGTGCATTAATGGCTTGCCTTAGTATATGCTTTGTAACCAAAAATATACATTTCAAATGCAAACCAGCTGCTGTGAAACACTATTCTCATTTCATTTCTCATTCTCAAAAAAAATCAGATATACCACCGTCTTCTATATTGCTTGATATTGTTTCGAAAATGTTCAGACAAAAACCACAGTGGAGGCGTATATAATCCAGACTTGCACAATAGTCCAAAAGAACGAAGCAATTTGGAAAAATCTACAATCCAAAATACCGCTTAGAAACGGTTGGGAGAAGTAATATTAAACTTCTTTAGTATATATGGAACTCTACATTAAGCTTATAGGCTTTTTATATGTAAATTTAAGATTTTTTGGGGCAAACTTTTGTTTTCATTCTACTCTAATTTTAAACGTTTCAGTCAAATAAAAAATTTGTTAGTGGTAGTAATAGTGATGGTGGTAGCATTAGATGTTAATAGCAATATAATAATAATAATAATAATAATAATAATAATAATAATAATAATAACAATATTTGTCCCACGCCTAGTATTATCATCATTATTATTATTCTTAAATTTTATAACGCTGCTCAGGATTAAAAGATTCACCCTTTACACCTATGCAACATATTACTAATAAGAAGCTTCTGAATATATTATCATGGTATGAGAGCCAAGGCCGACATGCAGGCCAAGAGGACTCACCCTCGTTCGCCAGCCTCAAATACAGATTTAATACACAATACACAAATAACCCGCACATAAAAGAGAGAAGCTTACGATTTAAGTTGGCTGAATTTTGTATTTACCATTTGTCGGTAAAATCTTATGAAAGATTATGTTAAGGAAGGGGGGGGGATGGAGTTTATTTTAGGATTGCCTCTGCTCGTCTCTGATATATTGAATTTTTTTTCTGTTCGTTTGATCTTGGCATTGGAAAAGAGAAAATTATTTTCGTTTCTCTTCTCAAATTTTATAGTTTTTTTTTTCTATAATGTTTATTGCAATTCCATTATTATAATGGAAATTTTTCTTTCAGATCGAAGCCTGATACAATATTTCTCCAGGATGTTATTTTTCTTATATTTCTCCGGGATATTATATTTCTTCTGGATATTACATTTCTTATGGAAAGTATTTCTTATTATTTTCCTCCTATTAAATTTCTCCTGCCTATTACATCTCTCTCTATTATCTCATACATGAAATCGTTGTTATATCCCAAATTCGCCACATTAAACCACTATTTTAAATGGAAATAATAGCCTTGCATATTGGACGATAATCAGATCAGATACAAGCGAACAGAATATTTCATTTCGATAAAAAGGCGAACACTGTAACGATGATTAAAAACCGAACAGCAGCAATCAGCGGTGGCGAATAAGAGTCCACATAAATACTAAACCATTTCACTGTCAGATCCACGAAATGGCGATAGAATACTGATAAGTCGAGCAAATGATTGACAGATAAACCGACCATCAAGTCTATCTGTCAACAGACAACGGCAACCGGTTGCCGCGGTTAAATAGCCTGAGCCTTGTTAATACCGGTAAACTAACCTACACTGAAACTTCTACGAGGCTGTTAAGAAAACCAACACCTGTGACTTCGTTTTTAAATAACAATTTTCAAACTGGTATGAAGTAAACAACAGTTAAAATTTTGATAATAATAATAATAATAATAATAATAATAATAATAATAATAATAATAATAATAATAATAATAATAATAATAATAACAATAATAATAATAATAATAATAATAATAATAATAATAATAATAATAATAATAATAATTATTATTATTATTATTATTATTATTATTATAATTATTATTATTATTATTATATCGGGAAGCCTTAAAACCTTATGGGTCGTACAGGCGCCTATTGAATGGGAGGTAATCTTGTTCTATCTTTATAGATAATGTATTAACACGTTTACTTCAATTTGAAGACTTTCATTGCAATGAATTTTGCCCACTGTGATAAAGTTCCTGGAGAGCGAAACGTGATATACGTTTCCAAATGTTGCACATGTTTAATTTTGTTTAAAAAGACACGTGAGCAAACACGTGGGACTTTGATCACTAGATCACCAATGACTCATCTAGTCAGGTTAGGTCAGGTCACATTCACTTAAGGAAGGAGCACGGCATTTGACCTATTAGCACAAGTTAGTCAGGTTCAACCCCTCTGCTCGCACGATCACCCCAGGAACAAGGACCTATGACCTACGTACAACAATGTTTGATACTCACACTTTTATGACTCCATTTCATTACTCTCACCTTAGCTCCTGCATCCTCTTCATGACTTGATAATAAACAACACAGCGATACAAATATCCTGTTACAACACTTCAGTAACATTATTTGTCAGCAATGCTCCAGTTCGTTGGCTCATTACCTCTCTTACACACACACATTATGTATATATATATATATATATATATATATATATATATATATATATATATATATATATATATTTATATATATATATATTTCTTTTTCTGTCTCATAAACACGCTAAGATAACAGGGATATCTTGCTACTCCTACTTACACTTTGGTCACACTTCACAGACACGCACATGCATATATATATATATACATACATCTAGGTTTTTCTCCTTTTTCTAAATAGCTCTTGTTCTTTTTTATTTCTTCTATTGCCCATGGGGAAGTGGAAAAGAATCTTTCCTCCGTAAGCCATGCGTGTCGTATGAGGCGACTAAAATGCCGGGAGCAATGGGCTAGTAACCCCTTCTCCTGTATACAATTACTAAAAAAGAGAAGAAGAAAAACTTTATAAAACTGGGTTGCTTAAATGTGCGTGGATGTAGTGCGGATGACAAGAAACAGATGATTGCTGATGTTATGAATGAAAAGAAGTTGGATGTCCTGGCCCTAAGCGAAACAAAGCTGAAGGGGGTAGGAGAGTTTCAGTGGGGGGAAATAAATGGGATTAAATCTGGAGTATCTGAGAGAGTTAGAGCAAAGGAAGGGGTAGCAGTAATGTTAAATGATCAGTTATGGAAGGAGAAAAGAGAATATGAATGTGTAAATTCAAGAATTATGTGGATTAAAGTAAAGGTTGGATGCGAGAAGTGGGTCATAATAAGCGTGTATGCACCTGGAGAAGAGAGGAATGCAGAGGAGAGAGAGAGATTTTGGGAGATGTTAAGTGAATGTATAGGAGCCTTTGAACCAAGTGAGAGAGTAATTGTGGTAGGGGACCTGAATGCTAAAGTAGGAGAAACTTTTAGAGAGGGTGTGGTAGGTAAGTTTGGGGTGCCAGGTGTAAATGATAATGGGAGCCCTTTGATTGAACTTTGTATAGAAAGGGGTTTAGTTATAGGTAATACATATTTTAAGAAAAAGAGGATAAATAAGTATACACGATATGATGTAGGGCGAAATGACAGTAGTTTGTTGGATTATGTATTGGTAGATAAAAGACTGTTGAGTAGACTTCAGGATGTACATGTTTATAGAGGGGCCACAGATATATCAGATCACTTTCTAGTTGTAGCTACACTGAGAGTAAAAGGTAGATGGGATACAAGGAGAATAGAAGCATCAGGGAAGAGAGAGGTGAAGGTTTATAAACTAAAAGAGGAGGCAGTTAGGGTAAGATATAAACAGCTATTGGAGGATAGATGGGCTAATGAGAGCATAGGCAATGGGGTCGAAGAGGTATGGGGTAGGTTTAAAAATGTAGTGTTAGAGTGTTCAGCAGAAGTTTGTGGTTACAGGAAAGTGGGTGCAGGAGGGAAGAGGAGCGATTGGTGGAATGATGATGTAAAGAGAGTAGTAAGGGAGAAAAAGTTAGCATATGAGAAGTTTTTACAAAGTAGAAGTGATGCAAGGAGGGAAGAGTATATGGAGAAAAAGAGAGAAGTTAAGAGAGTGGTGAAGCAATGTAAAAAGAGAGCAAATGAGAGAGTGGGTGAGATGTTATCAACAAATTTTGTTGAAAATAAGAAAAAGTTTTGGAGTGAGATTAATAAGTTAAGAAAGCCTAGAGAACAAATGGATTTGTCAGTTAAAAATAGGAGAGGAGAGTTATTAAATGGAGAGTTAGAGGTATTGGGAAGATGGAAGGAATATTTTGAGGAATTGTTAAATGTTGATGAAGATAGGGAAGCTGTGATTTCGTGTATAGGGCAAGGAGGAATAACATCTTGTAGGAGTGAGGAAGAGCCAGTTGTGAGTGTGGGGGAAGTTCGTGAGGCAGTAGGTAAAATGAAAGGGGGTAAGGCAGCCGGGATTGATGGGATAAAGATAGAAATGTTAAAAGCAGGTGGGGATATAGTTTTGGAGTGGTTGGTGCAATTATTTAATAAATGTATGGAAGAGGGTAAGGTACCTAGGGATTGGCAGAGAGCATGCATAGTTCCTTTGTATAAAGGCAAAGGGGATAAAAGAGAGTGCAAAAATTATAGGGGGATAAGTCTGTTGAGTGTACCTGGTAAAGTGTATGGTAGAGTTATAATTGAAAGAATTAAGAGTAAGACGGAGAATAGGATAGCAGATGAACAAGGAGGCTTTAGGAAAGGTAGGGGGTGTGTGGACCAGGTGTTTACAGTGAAACATATAAGTGAACAGTATTTAGATAAGGCTAAAGAGGTCTTTGTGGCATTTATGGATTTGGAAAAGGCGTATGACAGGGTGGATAGGGGGGCAATGTGGCAGATGTTGCAAGTGTATGGTGTAGGAGGTAGGTTACTGAAAGCAGTGAAGAGTTTTTACGAGGATAGTGAGGCTCAAGTTAGAGTATGTAGGAAAGAGGGAAATTTTTTCCCAGTAAAAGTAGGCCTTAGACAAGGATGTGTGATGTCACCGTGGTTGTTTAATATATTTATAGATGGGGTTGTAAGAGAAGTAAATGCGAGGGTCTTGGCAAGAGGCGTGGAGTTAAAAGATAAAGAATCACACACAAAGTGGGAGTTGTCACAGCTGCTCTTTGCTGATGACACTGTGCTCTTGGAAGATTCTGAAGAGAAGTTGCAGAGATTGGTGGATGAATTTGGTAGGGTGTGCAAAAGAAGAAAATTAAAGGTGAATACAGGAAAGAGTAAGGTTATGAGGATAACAAAAAGATTAGGTGATGAAAGATTGAATATCAGATTGGAGGGAGAGAGTATGGAGGAGGTGAACGTATTCAGATATTTGGGAGTGGACGTGTCAGCGGATGGGTCTATGAAAGATGAGGTGAATCATAGAATTGATGAGGGAAAAAGAGTGAGTGGTGCACTTAGGAGTCTGTGGAGACAAAGAACTTTGTCCTTGGAGGCAAAGAGGGGAATGTATGAGAGTATAGTTTTACCAACGCTCTTATATGGGTGTGAAGCGTGGGTGATGAATGTTGCAGCGAGGAGAAGGCTGGAGGCAGTGGAGATGTCATGTCTGAGGGCAATGTGTGGTGTGAATATAATGCAGAGAATTCGTAGTTTGGAAGTTAGGAGGAGGTGCGGGATTACCAAAACTGTTGTCCAGAGGGCTGAGGAAGGGTTGTTGAGGTGGTTCGGACATGTAGAGAGAATGGAGCGAAACAGAATGACTTCAAGAGTGTATCAGTCTGTAGTGGAAGGAAGGCGGGGTAGGGGTCGGCCTAGGAAGGGTTGGAGGGAGGGGGTAAAGGAGGTTTTGTGTGCGAGGGGCTTGGACTTCCAGCAGGCATGCGTGAGCGTGTTTGATAGGAGTGAATGGAGACAAATGGTTTTTAATACTTGACGTGCTGTTGGAGTGTGAGCAAAGTAACATTTATGAAGGGATTCAGGGAAACCGGCAGGCCGGACTTGAGTCCTGGAGATGGGAAGTACAGTGCCTGCACTCTGAAGGAGGGGTGTTAATGTTGCAGTTTAAAAACTGTAGTGTAAAGCACCCTTCTGGCAAGACAGTGATGGAGTGAATGATGGTGAAAGTTTTTCTTTTTCGGGCCACTCTGCCTTGGTGGGAATCGGCCGGTGTGATAACAAAAAAAAAATAAAAAAAAATTATATATATATATATATATATATATATATATATATATATATATATATATATATATATATATATATATATATGAAGGAGGGGTGTTAATGTTGCAGTTTAAAAACTGTAGTGTAAAGCACCCTTCTGGCAAGACAGTGATGGAGTGAATGATGATGAAAGTTTTTCTTTTTCGAGCCACCCTGCCTTGGTGGGAATCGGCCAGTGTGTTAATAAAAAAATAAATATATATATATACACATATATATATACATATATATATATACATATATATATACATATATATATATACATATATATATACATATATATATATATATATACATATACATACACGATAATATACATGGATGGATAATGTATATCGTTGCCATAACATACAGAGCCACCCTCCATTCTATACTTTATTACCCCCACTAAATCAGTTTATGCATCGATATCAAACTGAAAACCAGACATGGTAACACCATTTAGAGCTTAATAGCTAAAGTTAACACGATAAATTAAACCAAAAAATACATACGAGTTTTTTTTTTAAATGCTATTGATTTGCAGATTCACGAAAAATTTATTAGCAAAAAAAAAAAATGTGTACATTATGGCAAGTATGTAGGAATTACAAATCAAATCAGAAAATTTCAAGCTCACGGGAGGCTATAAATGAATGCTGCAGCCTCGACGCAGAGTGACTTCACCTTTTGTAATATTTACAGAGCTCCTAAATCCTTGGATTAACTGGAAAGTGAAAATTTATAACACAGATATACTGGCAAGCGAGGACGTGTGTTTACAGTATATATATGTGATACCTAAAAGAGTTGATTTAACACAGAGTGCAAATGAAACGCGTGAGAAGTGGGACTTCATCGAGATTTTAGAACGACTGAGAACGTTGATTCAATGGGATATGTAAATTGTGTGTGTGCTTTGCTACGGACGCTTTACGGTCTATATCTAGGTAATCTCTTGATCAAATTTAACGTTGTATCTCTTGCTATTTTTGTCTAGAGTCTAGATAGATGAGGAAGGGATAATAAAGCCAAAGGCTCTCTCCTCGCGCTATATACAGTTCGACCACACTGCCGTCACAAAATAGTGAAACTATCACGCACTTCTTTGGCATTTCTTATTTAAAAGGTGTTTGGAAATGGCTCTCATTATTCTTTGAGTTGTAACAACAAACTTGTGCTCATTCAGCATAATGAGACTAAATATTTGTTTTCAATAGAAATTAGAGAAATCTTAGATATAGAGACGTTAGGTTTAGGGAGGATTAAGAGAAGCTGTTTAAAGGAAGGGCAAAAAAAGGGATAGGAAGAGGAGCGTACAGAAATGTTAGGTAGAGTGAAGGGTTAGATAGAGAAAGAAAAGAAAGTAATGACTGAGGATGAAAAATAGAAATATTTACTAGTTTAAGTTTTCTATTCAAGTTGTTTTTGTCTTTTCCTTAAGCACTGTTTATGGCACTTTGATCCAAGCAATTATATTTGAAACATTAAATGATAATTTTCCCAAATCACAGTTGCTAACCTTCCTTCAATTTGCGTCCAGTGTGTGTGTGTGTGTTAGTGTGTGTGTATGTGTGTGTGTGTGTGTTTGTGTGTGTGATAATGTGTGTGTGTGTGTGTTAGTGTGTGTGTGTGTGTGTGTGTGTGTTAGTGTGTGTGTATGTGTGTGTGTGTGTGTGTGTGTGTGTGTGTGTGTGTGTGTGTGTGTGTGTGTGTGTGTGTGTGTGTGTGTGTGTGTGTGTGTGTTAGTGTGTGTTGGTGTGTTAGTGTGTGTGTGTGTGTGTGTTAGTGTGTGTGTGTGTGTGTGTGTGTGTGTGTGTGTGTGTGTGTGTGTGTGTGTGTGTGTGTGTGTGTGTGTGTGTGTGTGTGTGTGTGTGTTAGTGTGTGTATGTGTGTGTGTGTGTTAGTGTGTGTGTGTGTGTGTGTGTGTGTACTCACCTATTTGTACTCACCTATTTGTGGTTGCAGGGGTCGAGTCATAGCTCCTGGCCCCGCCTCTTCGCTGATTGCTACTAGGTCCTCTCTCTCCCTGCCCCATGAGCTTTATCATACCTCGCCTTAAAACTATGTATGGTTCCCGCCTCCACTACGTCACTTTCTAGGCTATCCCACGGCTTGACTACTCTATGACTGAAGAAATACTTCCTAACATCCCTTTGATTCATCTGAGTCTTCAACTTCCAATTGTGACCTCTTGTGACTGTGTCCCATCTCTTGAACATCCTGTCTTTGTCCACCTCGTCTATTCCGCGCAGTATTTTATATGTCGTTATCATGTCTCCCCTGACCCTCCTGTCCTCCAGTGTCGTCAGGCCGATTTCCCTCAACCTTTCTTCATAGGACAATCCCCGTAGCTCTGGGACTAGTCTTGTGTGTGTGTTAGTGTGTGTGTGTGTTAGTGTGTGTGTGTGTTAGTGTGTGTGTGTGTGTTAGTGTGTGTGTGTGTGTTAGTGTGTGTGTGTGTTAGTGTGTGTGTGTGTTAGTGTGTGTGTATGTTAGTGTGTGTGTGTGTGTTAGTATTTGTGTGTCAGTGTGTGTGTGTGTTAGTGTGTGTGTGTGTGTTAGTGTGTGTGTGTTAATGTGTGTGTGTGTGTGTTAGTGTGTGTGTGTGTGTTAGTGTGTGTGTGTGTGTTAGTGTGTGTGTGTGTGTTAGTGTGTGTGTGTGTTAGTGTGTGTGTGTGTTAGTGTGTGTGTATGTTAGTGTGTGTGTGTGTGTTAGTATTTGTGTGTCAGTGTGTGTGTGTGTTAGTGTGTGTGTGTGTGTTAGTGTGTGTGTGTTAATGTGTGTGTGTGTGTGTTAGTGTGTGTGTGTGTGTTAGTGTGTGTGTGTGTGTTAGTGTGTATGTGTGTGTTAGTGTGTGTGTGTGTGTGTGTGTTAGTGTGCGTGTGTGTGTTAGTGTGTGTGTGTGTGTTAGTGTGTGTGTGTGTGTTAGTGTGTGTGTGTGTGTGTGTGTGTTAGTGTGCGTGTGTGTGTTAGTGTGTGTGTGTGTGTTAGTGTGTGTGTGTGTGTTAGTGTGTGTGTGTTAGTGTGTGTGTGTGTGTTAGTGTGTGTGTGTGTTAGTGTGTGTGTGTGTTAGTGTGTGTGTTAGTGTGCATGTTTTGGATAAGTATTGGTACGACTTAACGACGCGCTGGCAGAAAGACAAATGCACCTACATGGAAGCCAGTGTTAACAAGGGCAAAACGTCACAAACAGAAAAATTCCCCGATAGCTGCATTTATCTTTATCTATCTTGGTGAGATAATTTGGAAATCCCTAAAATTTCCTTGGGCCTTCATGAAATGCTGCTCAAAAACGAAGCTACCGCGCACGAAATCTGGCCGTCTGCACATTTTATATATGCTGAAGATACTCCCAGAAGGTGGTCCATATTAATATGATGGGCTGACCCTATTGATTCACTGAGTAACCACCAGAACCATAAACAAAAAAGAGATATATCTGGGTCTTCTGAAACCGGAACCAGCTGCCGACTCTATATACACGCGATTATTGAATGCAATAACATCAGCAAAATTCAACGTTATTTTTAAGTCTTCTTCCAGCAGATCTAATAACTAGAAACAGTGAAAATTCAATATTTTCGCTTGCCTTATTCGGCAAGAAGAGTTTTGATATTTCAGCCAATATAGCAAGTTTCACCTATTTCACCTAATATATATATATATATATATATATATATATATATATATATATATATATATATATATATATATATATATATATATATATATATATATATATATATATGTATATATATATATATATATATATATATATATATATATATATATATATATATGTGTATATATATATATATATATATATATATATATATATATATATATATATATATATATATATATATATATATATATATATATATATATATTATTGTTATTATTATTAATCCTCCTTGAACTGAATAAAACCTACAGAAGAGAAGATAATTTTTTCAAAGAGAGAGAGAGAGAGAGGCGGAGGCGAAAATAGATGAGTAGTTGAGATGGAAAAAAATCTGCCAAACTTACCCTGAATAAAAGTTGGAGAAAGAGGAAAAAATAGCACAGTGTAAGATGACGGAAAGGAGAAAAGAAGAGAAAGAGGAGACTGGAGAGGATGAAGAGAGGAATAAGAAGAAAGAAGAGGGGGAGAGGAAAACGAGGAGAGTACGAAGAGAAAGTAGGGGGGGGAGAGGAGAACACGCATAAGAAATCGTGTGTGTGTGTGTGTGTGGGTGTCTGACGTCATACGCTTATGTTGCATGTGTTTTATGTGCCTCGTTTATCAGGCTCCTTGTCACGTCCATCTCTGCCAATGGCTGAAGCAGACGGGAATGAAAATGGTGTTATGTTCCATGATAACCTCAAGGGTGGAAATTAGGGAGAAGAGGAGGGGGAGAGGTGGGAGGAGAGGGGAAAAAAAGACGGGAAGGTATAGGATGGAAATCGTGAGATTTCAAACTCACTTTGACCCGTGAAATCACTTGCGTATGCAGAACTCTCCTCCCACCTAGGATGGCGGACTCGACACCTAAGATCATTCTAGGTCAAACAAAGTAACACAACTACTAGCACACACAGACAACACAAACCCTATCACACCACTAAGCTAAAATCACCCTAGGACAAACAAAACATCAAAAGTACTAGCAAGGACATAACACAAACACTAGCCATCACCCTAGGTAAAATATATCAACAAATCTGCTAGTAAGGATACACAATTCTACAACTATCACGCCAGTAATCTAAAATAACCAGCATGGAGTTAGAAACAAAAATCAATGCTAAAAGGCCCTTCCTAGAAGTTCCCCGAGGGCCTTACAGGTATCCCGGTATTATGTAAGAAAACTACGGTGTAAGGTAAAGATCGGAACTGCTGGCAAGAGTTGGAAAGTGCTCAGCGCAAGTCAGAATAGTTGTGTATGGCGAGGAAGAAAGGGAATGGGGAGAAAGGAAGAAGGGTGAGGGGAAGAAGAAGGTTGAGGGGGGAGAAAGATGAGGGGTAAGATGGGTGAAGGGGTGAATTGCAAGTGGGAATAGGTGTGAGGGGGAAGAGGCGTGAGGGAAGAAGTGTGATGGAAGAAATGTAACGGAGAATGGGTAAAATGAAGGAAGCTGAGGAGAGGGATAAATAAAATGGGGTAAGAGAGAGAGATGGGTAAGGATAGTGTTGGTGGTGGCAGTGTTTGGTGATGGTGGTAGTGGCGGCGGTGTTTGTAATGCCGGTAGTGCTATCTGTGGTGGTGACTGTAATGTAGGTAGTGGTACTTGCGATGTTGGGGGGATTTTGGTGGTGGTGGTACTTGTCATGGTGACATTGGTGTTTGCATTGGTGGCTTCTGGGATTTCGGTGGTGGTGGTGGTGATGTTTGTAGTGGTGGGAATATTTATGTTGGTGGTAATATTTCTGGTGCTGGTGGTGATATTTGTGAAGTTTCCAGTGTTAGTGATTGATAACAGTAGTGGTGATTTTTGTGATGCTGGCGTTGTTTGTAGTACTGGTTGAAATAGTGCTTGTGAGAGTTGGGGTGTTTGTAGAGGTTAGGGATATTTATGATGGCTGAAGTGTTAGTTGTGGTAGTAGTGATTGTAATAGTAGTAGTAGCAATTGTAGTAGTAGTAGTGGTGGTAGCTGTTCATCATACGCAACTACTCCCCATTCTAAAGTATTTTTAAAACTTCCCACGTATTACCTTAAATAGACGCTATCTAACACTTAATTCAACTCATCTTCATCCCTGTCATAAACCAGTTCGTTGTTTGGTATTACTTATAAATCTAAATTTGTCAAAAATTAATCGATTATTGTTAGATATTTTAGAACTTAACATTTAGCTTTTTGTTTAAGCCTGTATTCCAGCTCATTGTTTATGCCTCTATTGCAGCTTTTTGTTTAAGCCTGTATTCCAGCTCATTGTTTATGCCTCTATTGCAGCTTTTTGTTTAAGCCTGTATTCCAGCTCATTGTTTATGCCTCTATTGCAGCTTTTTGTTTAAGCCTGTATTCCAGCTCATTGTTTATGCCTCTATTGCAGCTTTTTGTTTAAGCCTGTATTCCGGCTCTTTCTCTTATGCCTATATTTCTTTTGTATACCTCAATCATTTCCCACCTCATACAAGGAATGTCAAGAGAATTAATCTAATCTGTATCAGATTCCTAAAACAGATTAGTTAATGACTAGCTTTAAGCATATCGACTACACGAGGATCATTAAGGCTGCACTAAACCTCTTCACAACCAGTCAAGAATATTTTAATTTATTACAAAAGCTCTTTGCCGTAAAGGATTCGGCTCCTAATACTTTAGCCACTAAAGAGTAAATTCGTGAGGCAAGGACGTCCCTTTTTACTCCTTTTTACTCATTAGCTAAATCATATTCAGCAAAAAGTTACATTCGTTCTTAATGGCTCTAATAATTTACCTACTCTTGAGATCACCCTGAAAGCAGAAAATTTTCACACTGGTCAATTTTGCACATCTATTGCCCGATAGATGTGAGAGGCAAACACTTCAACTGTATTTATATCCCGCCCTGTCAGCACCGATTTCATTTCATTAATGTCTCTTGGAAAATCTAAATCATGTTCATTTCACTCATAAAAAAATATACTCCTACTCTACAAATTTTCATGCGATTAAATTAAAAATCTGTCAAACTAATTATATAAATAACCTTCCATTTGGGGCCACCATTAATCGCAGAGTTCATCGTGTTAAAAAAATTGAGAGACCGTCATTATTAATTATTGAAATGACTTGGCGAATATCCCTGTCTAGGCCTCGGCTTGTCACGAAGTGCGACATTCTAGTAGGCAGTGAGATATTAATGTGTTTACTGTGGATATGCATCGGTATCATAGAGAAAAGGAGAACCGACAAATTGATCTGTAGGTAGGTAGGTAGATAGGAGGGTAGATAGGTATGAATGTAGGAAGGGAGGTAAGTAGGACGATAAATAGGAAGGTAGGTAGAAAAGTAGATAGGAAGGTTTGTGTGTGTACTCACCTTTTTCTGGTGGCAGGAGTCGTGCCATAGCTCCTGGCCCCGCCTCTTTGTTAATCGCTACTAGGCCCACTCTCTTCCTGCTCAAGAGCCTTATCGTACCTCGATGTATGGTTCCTGCCTCCACTACTTCACTCTCCAGAGTGAAGTAATGGAGGCATTGTATAGTGGAGTTTTTAATTTCCAGTTGTGTCCCCTTGTCCCTATGTCCCATCTCCGAAACATTGTACGAATATGTGAGAGAGAGAGAGAGAGAGAGAGAGAGAGAGAGAGAGAGAGAGAGAGAGAGAGAGAGAGTGAGGGGGGACTAAAGAAGCTAAACCTGATGACACTGGAAGACAGAAGGGCCAAGAGTAATATAATATACAGAGAAAGCCTACAAAATTCTGCGAGGATATAATAGGGGTTAGAGGGATATACTGCTCGAGAGGCAGAAATCACGTTCGCGAGGACACAGCGAGAAGTTAAAAGAGCAAACGTGTCACAGGGATGTTAAGAAATATTTATTTAGCCTTAGAGTGGTCAAGCAGTAGAACGACCTAAACAGTGAAGTGGTGGAGGCAGAAACCATACAAAGTAACGGCCAGAGATGCCAGGCCAGGAGCTAAGATTTGACTTCGGCAACTGCACATACATACACAAGACAAACAGACAGACAGACAGACAGACAGACAGACAGACACACACACACACACACACACACACGCACACACACACACACACACAAACTACTGAGAAGAGTAATAAAAACAGTGGACGGAAATATACTCCAGGGAGACCTGGAGTGGCTAAAAAATTGGTCAGATAAATAGGTTTTGGAGTTCAACCCGAATAAATACAACTTAATGAGTTTCGAAGGAGGTAAAGAGAGACTAAAAATGGAAAACAACTTAAGAAGGGGAATGAATCTTCCCCTATCAGAGAAAGAAGAGGAACAGGGAGCCATCATCACGTCCAATATATCACCAGACGAGCACGTAAACCTGATGATATCGGCAGCGGACGCGGGGAAAGGCACAGGTGTAAAGTTTTATTGTGACAACATTTAGCTTAATGTAGAGCGTCCTCACAGGGATAAAAACGCACAATACCGTGACTGGAAGAATACACATAACCCGAACATAGGAGAATGACACTTCTGAAGACGTTTCGGTCCAACTTGGACCATTAACTAGTTAATGGTCCAAGTTGGACCGAAATGTTGTCGTAAGTTTAGCTCTCCTGTGTGCAGGTTATTTGTGCAGACCTTCCTCAGTTCAATAACTATAAAAACACGACATAAAACGAAAAGTTGCCCAATGAAATCTTGCTCTTCAGCAGTTGCCTTTCATCAAATGTGATAGCAGCACATCTTTGTATCCAGTATACACAAAATAAATCTAAAGACAGCACTCAGGAACCTTATTTACTTCTTATACATGAATGAGGACTGTTGGGTGCGCCGAGTACAGCAGCAGGTGATCGCTGCACTGCAGCTCATTTCTCTTCTTGTACTGGTTCTATAGTTCTGTACACAGCCCACGTAGTACAAAACCACGATCCTGATAGTCATCTTGGCTAGCTAACAGCACGGCAGCCAGGGCTATCTAGAATTAGTATACATATGACCGAAGATCAACCATTGATTTCTGTGATAATATGACCTCTCATGAAAAGGTTCGCTGGGTCAATTGGTTATCTTGTTTGAGGGATAAGCTATCCATCTTGACTCACTCGTGCCGACAGGGAGCTCACATCAAACTGAAGCTTAGTAGCTGTTTATGAGTATGCGTTGCTGTCGTTGAGAGTATACACTTAGTGCAGCTTGCTATCATTATCAGCTCACGTATGAAATGGTTTATGTCTAGTTATGATACACAGTGTAAATGTTACTGTCAAGTCAAAAAAAAAAAAAAGATTAATGCACAAGTTCCTAGTGAACAGGAAATACTTTCTTCTTTGACTAATTTTCACTGTTATCAGCTATGGATTCTGGCATAACTCCGTACTTCACATCCTTTAGAAAACTGTACCCGAGCTCGGGAAAAGCACACAACCCCAGAGAGAAACGCCACAATTCATCAAGGCATATTAAAACAAGGAAAACCCAGAAGGTTACAAACAGATATGTCCTTGAGATATGTGTTAAATCCTAAAAGACATCGACATAGGTAGGTAGTTAAAGAGGTGAGAACTAGGGACAATTGACCACAGATGGAAGGTAAAGATACAGAGAAGCCAGAAGATACTGTAATAGTCTTTATGGGTGGAGAGAAAGTTGAGATGGACTAGGTTTGGGTAGACACCTTTTATATCCGTAACTTGAGAGTACGTATAACAGCTCTTGTGTTTCAAGAGGCTTTTATATCCGTATGGGAGAGACAATTCTCAGTCTGCTAATCGTAACTGGATCTCTGACGACACAGGTTGCTGGTCATCGCCAGGGCCCAGTAAATGTCATTTTAAGCAAGAGGGCCAGGAGCTGAGCCTCAATCCTCTGAGAACAACTCTGTGGGTATGCTGACTTTATGCAATGTATTCGGTATATTTAGAGTAGGGCCTCAGAGTTAGAACTTTTCCCCTTCATTATTTAACCCAATAACCTCTCGATCCATCCTATAACTTTACATCTAACTGCCCACCCCTCTCACTCTTTCATCCTCACCCTCCCCCCACTCACTTTAACTCCCTCTTACTTTTTCTTCTCACTTGTCCTCCCTCTTACTCCCCTCACTCTCATTCTACCACATCCTTTTACCCTCCTTCCCTTCTAGCTCACAAATCTCTCTCTCTCTCTCTCTCTCTCTCTCTCTCTCTCTCTCTCTCTCTCTCTCTCTCTCTCTCTCTCTCTCTCTCTCTCTCTCTCTCATAGTCACTCTCCTCTACTCGAACTAACCTCTTCCTCCCATCCCTTTCAACGTCTACCCCCTCTCACTCTGTCCGCCTCTCAGTCCCTCCCGTCTTATTCCCTTCCTTCCCCTTTCACTTCAAATTCTCATACACCCACTCCCTCTCTCTCCTTTTCCCTCTCTCTCCCTCTCCCCTCTATCACTCTCGCCCTATCCACTCTCTCCCACTCCCACCTACCAAACCTCTCAACGCCTTGTCATTACTCTCGTTCAGCCTTTCTATTACCCTCCCTGCCTCTCACCCCTTCCTCCCTCTCACCCCTTCCTCCCTTCCACCTCTCCCTATCCCCACACCCTTCCCACTGTGTAATCATCATATAGAATAGGCTTGCAGCACACTGATAATGTATCCAGCATGGCTAAATACAAAAAATCATAATACACCCCCCTCCCTACTATTCACCTCTCCCATTCCATCACCCCTTCCTTTCCATCAATCCTTCCTTCCCTCACCTCTTGCTGCCCTCACCTCTCCCTAACCCCCACCCCTTCACATTCCCCCACCTCTTGCTGCCCCTCACCTCTCGCCCAGAAAAAGATGCACAAAAATGATAGCTCTCTGCAACAATGGCCAGAGTGTAACCATTTCACCAATTCTGCTGAAGCAAGACTGGTAAGAGCAGCTCCCTCTCCACTGGCGTCATCACTATGTTCAATTGAAAGCTGAACAGAACGCCAGAGAGATAAGAGGCGTCTGACCTCCCGTCCCTCCCCCTCTTTTGAACCCCCTCTCTCTTCCTCCTCTCCTTCACTCCCCTCCCCTATCCTTCACTTCCCTCCATTACCCCTCGCTTCCGCCCTCATTCTTCTCTTCCACTCTCTGTTCTACAACTCTTTCACTATCTTACACAAATAACAAGCAATTAAGAGACAAACTTATGACAACATTTCGGTCTAACTTGAGCCATTAACAAGTCACAGGTTGTGTGCCTTTTTAATGGTCCAAATCAAACCGAAACGTCCAAAGTTTGTCACTTTGTAAGTGCAGGTTATTTGTGTATTGTCCCTGCCACGGCAGTGTAACTTTTATTTTTCACTGTATCTTATTCTTTTCCTCACACACCCTTTCCCCTTCCACGTCTCCCTTTGAGCTCACCTTCCTCACTTTCGTCCTCGTCTCCTTCTCCCCTTATTGTCTCCCTTCCTTATCTCCCGTTCCTTCTCCATACAATCGTATCCTTTCCTCTTACCCGCTTTTCCTGCATTTTCCCTTTCATTTTCGCCATTACCCTTCTTTCCTGCCTCTCTCTTCTTTCCTTCCTCCTTCTTCTTTCCTGCCTCCCTCTTCTTTCCTTCCTCCATCTTCTTTCCTTCCTCCATCTTCTTTCCTGCCTCCCTTTTCTTTCCTGCCTCCCTCTTCTTTCCTGCCTCCCTTTTCTTTCCTGCCTCCCTCTTCTTTCCTGCCTCCCTCTTCTTTCCTTCCTCCATCTTCTTTCCTTCATCCATCTTCTTTCCTGCCTCTCTTTTCATTCCTGCCTCCCTCTTCTTTCCTGCCTCCCTTTTCTTTCCTGCCTCCCTCTTCTTTCCTTCCTCTCTCTTCTTTCCTGCCTCCCTTTTCTTTCCTGCCTCCCTTTTCTTTCCTGCCTCCCTCTTCTTTCCTTCCTCCATCTTCTTTCCTGCCTCCCTTTTCTTTCTTGTCTCCCTCTCTTCCCATCCTAACTTCTCTTTCCCCCTCTTCTCTCTCCCCCATATATCAATTTTGATTATATATACATTCCGCTTTAATTGTTTTTATATACCAATTAATTCTATCATTCTAAATCACCCCCCTTGATTTAGTCTTTCTATATCACTTCAATGATATTACCCATATTACCCAATTATTCTATATTTTTACATCACCCTTCGACCTTATCTTTTTATATCACAACTTTATTTCGTCTTTCAGTGCCACTTGTTGATTTCACCTCTTATATACCATCTGCTGTATAGCCCTTGTGGCTTAGCGCTTCTTTTTGATTATAATAATAATTATATACGTTCTTCTCTTCCACTTTTCTCTGTGGATCCTCCTCTCACTGTACCTGCCTTCTTCCAGCACCGTCCACACTCAGACTCAGTCAATAAAACGACAAATGGATAAAAAAGCACATTAAGCACTCTAAAGTTACGACACACATCGTGATGCAACGATGCACTGACGCACATTACGATGAGGCCAGGAAGCAGCGACACGCGTGATGATGCCAGAACACCATGACGCACATTCTGATGCTGTGACACGTTATAATACACACATTCTTACGCCATGATGCACAATTTCACCCAGAGACGCACAGTCTGACACCATATATATATATATATATATATATATATATATATATATATATATATATATATATATATATATATATATATATATATATATATATATATATATATATATATATATATATATATTGTTGTTACTGTATCAGTTGCTACAAGTGGGTCATTAAAGCTGCAGTCCACTTAGTCTTGAACTCTGGAAGCGAAGATGATTTATTAATACACTGTGTGTAAATACAACGATGAATAACAGTTGGGGGACTAATCCCTAGCAATTTGCTTATATTTATCTCCTGTTTACTGTGGATACTATTAGTTAAGGTCACTGAAACACTCAGGTGACCTTAGCTACGTGAAGAATCTCAAGGTGGAAAAGCAGTTCTCCAATTTCAACGTCACTTCCTTATACACAAATGTATCAGTTGACTAACCTTCTATATAGAAGGTTAGTTGGGTAGCTTTATGTAGAGGTCGTTTTGATAAGGACCTGCCTCGTATGGGCCAGTATGCCTTCTGCAGTGTTCCTACGTTCTTATGTTCTTATATTCTTATAGGGATGACAAAGAGTGCTAGAGTCGTGCCAGGTTTTAGTGGACTTGGACTAACTATTCCTGCATTAAAACCGCTTAAGTTTGGATGGGAGTTAATCCAAGAAAGTGGTAGGCCTAACCATAGGCCTCTCGTAGTTATATTTATTCTTATTTGCTTAAAGAGAAATGGTAAGAGTTTTCTCACTCATACTCTCTTCCTCCATCTTTTTCTCTTTTCCTGGTTCTCTCATTTCCTCTACTCCTCCCTACTTCCTTATTTATTCTCTTCCCTGTTTCTCCCACTTTCCACTACCGGCTAAAAAACCTGTCAAGGCCCTGCCATAGATCTTTCGCGAATGACTTGGCGACTTGAAAACACTAGTAAACAAGTTAACAAGAAGTCTTCCTTTCCTCCCAGGTTAGAGAGAGAGAGAGAGAGAGAGAGAGAGAGAGAGAGAGAGAGAGAGAGAGAGAGAGAGAGAGAGACAGACAGACAGACAGAGAGATAGAGAGAGAGAGAGAGAGAGAGAGAGAGAGAGAGAGAGAGAGAGAGAGACAGACAGACAGAGAGACAGAGAGATAGATAGATAGATAGATAGATAGATAGAGAGAGAGAGAGAGAGAGAGAGAGAGAGAGAGAGAGAGAGAGAGAGAGAGAGAGAGAGAGAGAGAGAGACAGACAGACAGACAGAGAGATAGAGAGATAGAGAGATAGAGAGAGAGAGAGAGAGAGAGAGAGAGAGAGAGAGAGAGAGAGAGAGAGAGAGAGAGAGAGAGAGAGAGAGAGAGAGAGAGAGAGAGAGAGAGAGAGAGAGAATTATATCTTGCTGGGAAGTGGCACATTTAGTGTGCACCCCATATCCATCCTGTGGACGACAGCACAAGAACATATGGATACACAACACGCCTCGTGTCTGGACCCCAAAAGGGCTAACAGGAAAACATCTGGATATATATATATATATATATATATATATATATATATATATATATATATATATATATATATATATATATATATATATATATATATATATATATATATATATATATATATATATGCGCAATAAGATCACAGTAAACAGGTGATTTCAGAATATGCAAAACAACCACTCTGAAAGAATAGAGAAATTCCAAGCGCTTTCGTGACTACTCACATTATCAAGGAACTATGTGATGTGATATATATATATATACATAATTTTTGCTTTAAATATTAGCCCTATCACTAGCAGGTTAGTTAGCCTATGAAATGCTTCAAGCTATCTCTGTATTCGTCAGTTAATTGACAATCAAGCTCATGATTGAGACACTTATGCAACATATGGGAATCTTTACTGAGGAAATATTTCCTCAGTAAAGATTCCCATATGTTGCATAAGTGTCTCAATTTTCAACTTGTCGGTTTTTTAAACCATTTATCAAATCAAGCTCATGGTGTTAAAGAAAGTCAGCACACAACTGACCACGTACTCTCCGTTTATTTTGATCATCTGTGTATATGTGCAAGAAAGGTATAAAATACCGACAATATGAAAGTTAAGACACATGTGCAACATCTGGATATCTTTATTGTAGACGTTTCGCCATCCAGTGGCTTTATCAATACAGATTCTATGACATAATAGGAAGACAGTAGAACTATATACAAAAGATGAGGTAATCAGTACCTCTTGCACAACTTGTCAGACACTGCAACATCATGGAATCTTGGTTCAGAGGACATCTACAAGACCTTCTTCACGGCTGCTGCAACTAACCCATCTCTTTGGGAAGGACCTACTTCCACTGGGGAATCCCGCCTACCAGTGACTTTGCCCTCGTCTGCTGCCCGTCCCTATCCACTGACGCCTATATAACCGCCAGTCTTATTGTCTTTGCTCCAGATTCTCCTCCACCACGATGCTGTGAACACTAACTCCAAGGCCGAGGGACTGATTACCTCATCTTTTGTATATAGTTCTACTGTCTTCCTATTATGTCCTAGAATCTGTATTGATAAAGCCACTGGATGGCGAAACGTCTACAATAAAGATATCCAGATGTTGCACATGTGTCTTAACTTTCATCTGTGTATATACCATACGGACAGAAAAGCTTTTAACCAAGTTTAGTAATGGCTACTACAACGTCAATCTGGTTAAAGTACAAATTACTTCGTAAATGTGTTTATGAAGATTTATGTCTTCGTAATGAATTACAGATCCTTTAACCTTCCAATTGTATTTCTTTGACATTTGCATACATTATGTATTTGCTTCTTGACACCGAGTTGCCAAAGTTTCCTTCATCACTTTCCTTCTTGGTATTTTCTTTAGATAACTTGTCAGCATCATGTAGGAGTACTTTAGTGTGTGATGGAATCCTTTAGAATTACCGATTCACTTCTTTTCATTTTTCTCCAGTGATCATCTTGCTACGAGTCATTACGCTAGTCGTGTGCATTCAGTGATCAGATAAAATACGTAATGATCAAGGAGTCAAGCTCATTGTCATAAGTTAACTTTAATGCCCTTTGAAGGGCAAACAATTTAGGGTGTAAAATTGCAACTCACATGTAAATTCTAATGTCTAATTCAACAATGCTATAATTTTTATATAGTGAGAGGTAATCAGAGCGGATGCAGCTCTGATATAGCCTGTTTAGATCATTCAGTATATATTACTTTTCGCATCTTGCTAAAAGTTAAGCGAAAATTTTCTTCTTGAGCAGTTGCCTTTGGAGTTTATTTAAGAAAGGGATTACTAGTGATGAGATTCTTTGGAGGGGCTTTAAAATATGTGATATTTAATGAATACCTCTTCCACGAGGGGGTAAAAATGTTCGTGTTGTCTATAGTGATATAATTCATGCAGGTTATAAAGCTGAATTTAATGGCTGATTTATCACTATCCATCTAGATTTGTATTGATTTTTTCTAGACATTTTTGGAGATTTATGCTGAGTGCCTGGTTTATTTCTCAACGTCTTAATACAAAATATAGTGCTAAGCTTACTTTTACTGTGATTTATATTAGTAATGGCAGGGTCCTTCATATTAAGGCTCTTGATGCTTTTAACACACCCAAAATTAAGACTAATGGCTTTGTTTTGCATTAGCTCCAAGAGCAGGAGGAAATTTTCTTTTTTGCTAATATTAACATATGTGTAGCATTAGCAGTTAAGGGTCTGATATAAGCTAGGTACATCATTCTTACTATTCTTACATCTAATATATACAGAGATTGTGGATGGGAATATGTTTATGAGTTTTTAGCCTATCTTTATATTTCGTTTGTTGTGGGATGGTTGATTTGCTGCTGTGTACGTCTATACAATTAAATTTGTGAGATGTGATTTGTGAATTTACTCTGCAAATAAATAGGTGGGTCATGTTGTTTTCTTGTAATGTTTTAGTATTAGAAGATAATATAATAAAGCCTAGTCAGTTATTAAGAATAGTACTCATTATCGTCGAGCCTCAGAGACCAATTTCAGCCTCATCCTGTTTGGTGTACCAGCCTTCAATAACAGTCTATATATCAAAGAAATCACGAAACAAGTGATTTTGAATCATTAACAGAACTGCGGCTGTGCCAGGACTCGACCCTGCGTTAACTTGCCCAGCCCTGTGTGAACTGAACAAAGTACGCATCACTCTCTCCAGGATGAGGCTGAAATTAGTCTCTGAGGCTCTAAGACCACGAATGTTCACATGCTCAGTACTGCTGAGCACCTGGTGTTTAAGGATGGTGGTCCAGTGGAGAGAGTGATGTGTACTTTCTTCATTTCACACAGGGTTGGGCATGGGAAAGCAGAGTCGAGTCCTGGTCAAGCTGCAGTTCTGTTAATGAATATATATATATATATATATATATATATATATATATATATATATATATATATATATATATATATATATATATATATATGCAAAACAACCACTCTGAAAGAATAGAGAAATTCCAAGCGCTTTGGTGACTACTCACATTATCAAGGAACTATCATAGTTCCTTGATAATGTGAGTAGTCACGAAAGCGCTTGGAATTTCTCTATTCTTTCAGAGTGGTTGTTTTGCATATTCTGAAATCACCTGTTTACTGTGATCTTATTGCATATATATATATATATATATATATATATATATATATATATATATTTTTTTTTTTTTTTCAACAAGTCGGCCGTCTCCCACCGAGGCAGGGTGACCCAAAAAAGAAAGAAAATCCCCAAAAAGAAAATACTTTCATCATCATTCAACACTTTCACCACACTCGCACATTATCACTGTTTTTGCAGAGGTGCTCAGAATACAACAGTCTAGAAGCATACACCTATAAAGATACACAACATATCCCTCCAAACTGCCAATATCCCAAACCCCTCCTTTAAAGTGCAGGCATTGTACTTCCCATTTCCAGGACTCAAGTCCGACTATATGAAAATATATATATATATATATATATATAAATATATATATATATATATATATATATATATATATATATATATATATATATATATATTATATATATATATATATATATATATATATATATATATATATATATATATATATATATATATATATATATATATATATATATATTAACGCACTGGCCGATTCCCACCAAGGCAGGGTGGCCTGAAAAAGAAAAACTTTCATCATCATTCACTCCATCACTGTCTTGCCAGAAGGGTGCTTTACACTACAGTTTTTAAATTGCAACATTAACACCTCTCCTTCAGAGTGCAGGCGCTGTACTTCCCATCTCCAGGACTCAAGTCCAGCCTGCAAGTTTCCCTGAATCCCTTCATAAATGTTACTTTGCTTACACTCCAACAGCACGTTAAGTATTAAAAACCATTTGTCTCCATTCACACCTATCAAACACGCTCAAGCATGCCCGCTGGAAGTCCAAGCCCCTCATACACAAAACCTCCTTTACCCACTCCCTCCAACCTTTCCTAGGCCGACCCCTACCCCGCCTTCCTTTCACTACAGACTGATACACTCTTGAAGTCATTCTGTTTCGCTCCATTCTCTCTACATGTCCGAACCACCTCAACAACCCTTCCTCAGCCCTCTGGACAACAGTTTTGGCAATCCCGCACCTCCTCCTAACTTCCAAACTACGAATTCTCTGCATTATATTCACACCATACATTGCCCTCAGACATGACATCTCCACTGCCTCCAGCCTTCTCCTCGCTGCAACATTCATCACCCATGTTTCACACCCATATAAGAGCGTTGGTAAAACTATACTTTCATACATTCCCCTCTTTGCCTCCAAGGACAAAGTTCTTTGCCTCCACAGACTCCTAAGTGCACTGCTCACCCTTTTCCCCTCATCAATTCTATGATTCACCTCATCTTTCATAGACCCATCCGCTGACACGTCCACTCCCAAATATCTGAATACATTTACCTCCTCCATACTCTCTCCTTCCAATCTGATATCCAATCTTTCATCGCCTAATCTTTTTGTTATCCTCATAACCTTACTCTTTCCTGTATTCACTTTTAATTTTCTTCTTTTACATACCCTACCAAATTCATCCACCAATCTCTGCAACTTCTCTTCAGAATCTCCCAAGAGCAAAGTGTCATCAACGAAGAGCAACTGTGACAACTCCCACTTTATGTGTGATTCTTTATCTTTTAGCTCCACGCCTCTTGCCAAGACCCTCGCATTTACTTCTCTTAGAATCCCATCTATAAATATATTAAACAACCACGGTGACATCACACATCCTTGTCTAAGGCCTACTTTTACTGGGAAATAATCTCCCTCTTTCCTGCATACTCTAACTTGAGCCTCACTATCCTCGTAAAAACTCTTCACACACACACACACACACACACACACACACACACACACACATATATATATATATATATATATATATATATATATATATATTTTATTTTTTATTATCACACCGGCCGATTCCCACCAAGGCAGGGTGGCCCGAAAAAGAAAAACTTTCACCATCATTCACTCCATCAATGTCTTGCCAGAAGGGTGCTTTACACTACAGTTTTTAAACTGCAACATTAACACCCCTCCTTCAGAGTGCAGGCACTGTACTTCCCATCTCCAGAACTCAAGTCCGGCCTGCCGGTTTCCCTGAATCCCTTCATAAATGTTACTTTGCTCACACTCCAACAGCACGTCAAGTATTAAAAACCATTTGTCTCCATTCACTCCTATCAAACACGCTCACGCATGCCTGCTGGAAGTCCAAGCCCCTCGCACACAAAACCTCCTTTACCCCCTCCCTCCAACCCTTCCTAGGCCGACCCCTACCCCGCCTTCCTTCCACTACAGACTGATACACTCTTGAAGTCATTCTGTTTCGCTCCATTCTCTCTACATGTCCGAACCACCTCAACAACCCTTCCTCAGCCCTCTGGACAACAGTTTTGGTAATCCCGCACCTCCTCCTAACTTCCAAACTACGAATTCTCTGCATTATATTCACACCACACATTGCCCTCAGACATGACATCTCCACTGCCTCCAGCCTTCTCCTCGCTGCAACATTCATCACCCACGCTTCACACCCATATAAGAGCGTTGGTAAAACTATACTCTCATACATTCCCCTCTTTGCCTCCAAGGACAAAGTTCTTTGTCTCCACAGACTCCTAAGTGCACCACTCACTCTTTTTCCCTCATCAATTCTATGATTCACCTCATCTTTCATAGACCCATCCGCTGACACGTCCACTCCCAAATATCTGAATACGTTCACCTCCTCCATACTCTCTCCCTCCAATCTGATATTCAATCTTTCATCACCTAATCTTTTTGTTATCCTCATAACCTTACTCTTTCCTGTATTCACCTTTAATTTTCTTCTTTTGCACACCCTACCAAATTCATCCACCAATCTCTGCAACTTCTCTTCAGAATCTCCCAAGAGCACAGTGTCATCAGCAAAGAGCAGCTGTGACAACTCCCACTTTGTGTGTGATTCTTTATCTTTTAACTCCACGCCTCTTGCCAAGACCCTCGCATTTACTTCTCTTACAACCCCATCTATAAATATATTAAACAACCACGGTGACATCACACATCCTTGTCTAAGGCCTACTTTTACTGGGAAAAAATTTCCCTCTTTCCTACATACTCTAACTTGAGCCTCACTATCCTCGTAAAAACTCTTCACTGCTTTCAGTAACCTACCTCCTACACCATACACTTGCAACATCTGCCACATTGCCCCCCTATCCACCCTGTCATACGCCTTTTCCAAATCCATAAATGCCACAAAGACCTCTTTAGCCTTATCTAAATACTGTTCACTTATATGTTTCACTGTAAACACCTGGTCCACACACCCCCTACCTTTCCTAAAGCCTCCTTGTTCATCTGCTATCCTATTCTCCGTCTTACTCTTAATTCTTTCAATTATAACTCTACCATACACTTTACCAGGTACACTCAACAGACTTATCCCCCTATAATTTTTGCACTCTCTTTTATCCCCTTTGCCTTTATACAAAGGAACTATGCATGCTCTCTGCCAATCCCTAGGTACCTTACCCTCTTCCATACATTTATTAAATAATTGCACCAACCACTCCAAAACTATATCCCCACCTGCTTTTAACATTTCTATCTTTATCCCATCAATCCCGGCTGCCTTACCCCCTTTCATTTTACCTACTGCCTCACGAACTTCCCCCACACTCACAACTGGCTCTTCCTCACTCTTACAAGATGTTATTCCTCCTTGCCCTATACACGAAATCACAGCTTCCCTATCTTCATCAACATTTAACAATTCCTCAAAATATTCCTTCCATCTTCCCAATACCTCTAACTCTCCATTTAATAACTCTCCTCTCCTATTTTTAACTGACAAATCAATTTGTTCTCTAGGCTTTCTTAACTTGTTAATCTCACTCCAAAACTTTTTCTTATTTTCAACAAAATTTGTTGATAACATCTCACCCACTCTCTCATTTGCTCTCTTTTTACATTGCTTCACCACTCTCTTAACCTCTCTCTTTTTCTCCATATACTCTTCCCTCCTTGCATCACTTCTACTTTGTAAAAACTTCTCATATGCTAACTTTTTCTCCCTTACTACTCTCTTTACATCATCATTCCACCAATCGCTCCTCTTCCCTCCTGCACCCACTTTCCTGTAACCACAAACTTCTGCTGAACACTCTAACACTACATTTTTAAACCTACCCCATACCTCTTCGACCCCATTGCCTATGCTCTCATTAGCCCATCTATCCTCCAATAGCTGTTTATATCTTACCCTAACTGCCTCCTCTTTTAGTTTATAAACCTTCACCTCTCTCTTCCCTGATGCTTCTATTCTCCTTGTATCCCATCTACCTTTTACTCTCAGTGTAGCTACAACTAGAAAATGATCTGATATATCTGTGGCCCCTCTATAAACATGTACATCCTGAAGTCTACTCAACAGTCTTTTATCTACCAATACATAATCCAACAAACTACTGTCATTTCGCCCTACATCATATCGTGTATACTTATTTATCCTCTTTTTCTTAAAATATGTATTACCTATAACTAAACCCCTTTCTATACAAAGTTCAATCAAAGGGCTCCCATTATCATTTACACCTGGCACCCCAAACTTACCTACCACACCCTCTCTAAAAGTTTCTCCTACTTTAGCATTCAAGTCCCCTACCACAATTACTCTCTCACTTGGTTCAAAGGCTCCTATACATTCACTTAACATCTCCCAAAATCTCTCTCTCTCCTCTGCATTCCTCTCTTCTCCAGGTGCATACACGCTTATTATGACCCACTTCTCGCATCCAACCTTTACTTTAATCCACATAATTCTTGAATTTACACATTCATATTCTCTTTTCTCCTTCCATAACTGATCATTTAACATTACTGCTACCCCTTCCTTTGCTCTAACTCTCTCAGATACTCCAGATTTAATCCCATTTATTTCCCCCCACTGAAACTCTCCTACCCCCTTCAGCTTTGTTTCGCTTAGGGCCAGGACATCCAACTTCTTTTCATTCATAACATCAGCAATCATCTGTTTCTTGTCATCCGCACTACATCCACGCACATTTAAGCAACCCAGTTTTATAAAGTTTTTCTTCTTCTCTTTTTTAGTAATTGTATACAGGAGAAGGGGTTACTAGCCCATTGCTCCCGGCATTTTAGTCGCCTCATACGACACGCATGGCTTACGGAGGAAAGATTCTTTTCCACTTCCCCATGGACAATAGAAGAAATAAAAAAGAACAAGAGCTATTTAGAAAAAGGAGAAAAACCTAGATGTATGTATATATATATATGCATGTGCGTGTCTGTGAAGTGTGACCAAAGTGTAAGTAGGAGTAGCAAGATATCCCTGTTATCTTAGCGTGTTTATGAGACAGAAAAAGAAACCAGCAATCCTACCATCATGCAAAACAGTTACAGGTTTTTGTTTCACAGTCATCTGGCAGGACGGTAGTACTTCCCTGGGTGGTTGCTGTCTACCAACCTACTACCTAAGTATATAATATATATATATATATATATAATATATATATATATATATATATATATATATGTCGTGCCGAATATGTAAAACTGGTCAATTAGCAAGAACTCATTTAAAATTAAGTTCTTTCTGAAATTTTCTCTTATACGTTTAAAGATATATTTTTTTCATCAATGGTTATGTAAAAGTTTTTAATTTTGCACCAAAAGAATCTTAGAAAACTTACCTAACCTTATTATAACAAGCTCAATTTATTTTAGCCTAACCCAACTGAATATATTTTAGATTTGTTTACAATAATTTAAGACTAAACAAACACAATGAAATATATTTTTTTCGTTAGGTTCAGAATGATTTTGGCGGAATTATTGCATACACAAATTTTCACTTGTCCTATATGGCAAGATGAGCGTTGCTATTTAAGCCAAGATCGCAAGTTCTGCCTATTCGGCACGACATATACATATATATACATATATATATATATATATATATATATATATACATATATATATATATATATATATATATATATATATATATATAATTGCACACCACATATATATATATATATATAATATATGTATATATATATATATATATATATATATATATATATATATATATATATATATATATATATATATATATATATATATATATATATATATATATATATATATATATATATTATATTGTTGCAGTTTAAAAACTGTAGTGTAAAGCACCCTTCTGGCAAGACAGTGATGGAGTGAATGATGGTGAAAGTTTTTCTATTTCGGGCCACCCTGCCTTGGTGGGAATCGGCCAGTGTGATAATAATAATATATATATATATATATATATATATATATATATATATATATATATATATATATATATAATTGCACACGTACGCATGCACGCGCGCGCGAAAATATAAAACACACACACACACACACACACACACACACACACACACACACACACACACACACACACACACACACACACACACACACACACACACACACACACACACACACACACACACAGGATGTGTCTCCCAGGAGCCCGGGATTAACGCAGTGTTTTCAAGTGAAATTTGTGGAAACCAATCGTGTAAATGTGTCGGAAAATGTGGGACTAAGTCACTGAAAAGAAAATGAAAAATATAAGAAACCAGATTTATATCAAGTAATGATAAAGATTTAACAGCGAAAAGAGGGAAATGAAAGTAGCATGGGAAGAGGAGAGAGAGAGAGAGAGAGAGAGAGAGAGAGAGAGAGAGAGAGAGAGAGAGAGAGAGAACGGAAGGGGGAAATTACCAGACAACAGTGATGGCAGACAGCAGCTATCTCATTAAATAAAAACATCATAATTCACTTTGTGATACAATAAGTGGACAAACATGATTTTGCCCTTAAATACCAAAGGGTAACATGCTGGTGGCAAAGGCACGTGTTGAAATTTAAAACCAACAGTGAAAAAAAAGACAGAGATGACCGCAGTACCTTTGGATTGCAACAACAAACAGAGGAGTGATTGGACATGCCACTGGATTTATTATCATTGTTATAATTAATGAAAAGTGTTAAACTCGTTTGGGTCATAAAAGATCAAACAATCATGCTGATAATTAGATAGAAACAAATCATTACATGGGAATAAATAGGTCATACGGAAAAGAATTATTACATGGGAGTACATGGGACAGACAGACAAGAGAGTATCTGGGAGCGCTCTTCGAGGCTATCTGCTGAGAAGATACTTCTACCTCTTCCTAGAATAAGAATTGTGTGTTATCTGGGTGTGTGAGTTAAGGATCTAAAATTCAGAAGTTAGACAGAATTTAGGAGAACTAAGAATTATGGAAAGAGAAAGTGGAGAGAGATGAAGACGCCAGAAGAATTACTAAACGACAAGACAGAAATAGCAGGTGCAATAAATTAGAGTGTAGTTCATGTTACGAAGTCACGACATGTGTGTTAGGTGCACACGATGATTATAGTGACAGATGTCATGATAGGTGGGTCAGGTGATTACGATTATTATAGTAACTGATGTCAGGACAGGTGGGTCAGCTGTCCAGGAAGATTATAGTGACAGATGTCATGACAGGTGGGTCAGGTGATTACGATTATTATAGTAAATGATGTCAGGGCAGGAGGGTCAGCTTCACACGAAGATTATAGTGACAGATGTCATGACAGGTGGGTCAGGTGATTACGATTATTATAGTAAATGATGTCACGACAGGAGGATCAGCTGCACACGAAGATTATAGTGACAGATGTCTTGACAGGTGGGTCAGGTGATTACGATTAATATAGTAAATGATGTCACGACAGGAGGATCAGCTGCACACGAAGATTATAGTGACAGATGTAATGACAGGTGGGTCAGGTGATTACAATTACTTTAGTAATTGATATCAGGACAGGAGGGTCAGCTGCACACGAAGGTTATAGTGACAGATGTAATGACAGGTGGGTCAAGTGATTACGATTATTATAGTAACTGATGTCAGGACAGGAGGGTCAGCTGCACAATTATAACGGGAGATGTCATAACAGGTAGTAACGTGCCTACTAGAAATTATAATAGAAAGTAATACATTTGTAGTCACATACGTATGAAAGCAAATAGTTATGCAGCCATTATAAATTATAGCTAAAACGTCAAAACGTCAAAAACAAAACTTTTAAAAATAAAAAATATTAAACTTGTAGAACTTAATAAATAAAAAAAACAAAAGTTTGAGTTAAAATATTCACGGGGAAGACCGAAAGATAAAGATAAAAAGGAGATAGAAATATCAATACTGCAGAATAGGAAAATATCTATACAATAAAATCTGTCCAGTTCTGGAGTTTTTTTGTTTTTAAGAATAAGAGAAGGCAATATAAATACCGGAGAAAAAATAGTGGGACTCTGCCCAATAAAAGTGTTTTTTTTTAGTGAGAGACATGGACAGAAATGGGAGGAATTGGGAATATAGTAGAGGGTGAATCTGGACACGTTGACAGAGTAAGACTTTTTTTTATTGGACGAGCAAAGCATCGTTAAATAAAAGGTTTTCTCGACGTATCTTCGATTCACAGTCGTCAGCATCTGCCTCAGTACCATTGTAAAAAACGACAAATCCTCCTCCTCCTCCCTTCTATCCATACATTTCCATTCCCCTTTAATACACCTTAAACTTTCTATTCCATTCTTACTTGAACAATGACAAATATGCAGAACGAGTCTTTATTTGGACATAATGTCACACTAAAGCGTTTTCAAGTAGAATTTGAGAAGAATTCTGCTTAAAGCGAAGTAAAAGTGGCCTGTCATATATATTTGTATCTTTTTCCGCGTATTTATTGGCGCTACTGTTAGTTAAATGTTCTTTCCTTTCTCACACTTCCAGTTTTCACCAACTATAGGCCTAAATATACCTATGGTAAAAAAAATCTTTGGTAATTGATATCGACAAGTGACTTAAAAGGAAGTGAGTAATCAATAAGACGTATTTATCGGAAAACGTTTCGGTCCTCGGACCAAAAGGGTGTACCCAGGAAGGGTACATTTTCCATCTCATATATACATTCCATCTTTCTACATACCTCAACGCCGAACCGTGCTGTTCTCCCAGTTTATTCTGACAGATTTCATTACCTGGTGTACGAAACTCATACCGTGGGATGGAATGTAACAAGAAAATATAGGGAGAATTTGTTCCCACTCTGCAGCTATCATATACATGTATCCAGTTTTATCATATTTTTTTTTTCAAACAACTCGTCCAGTCCATTCAAAAACTTCCATGTTCATCCCACCCAACTAAACCCGACCCTCTCAGCACTACCATAAACTAAATGGTTCATCAATATATTAACCCCCTCCCTTACTGGTAATTTTTCTCAGTATAAGTCATTATTTTTTCATAAACCAATCGGGTAAAAAAAAGGACCCTTATAGTTATCTACATAAATGCAGATGAAATTTTAGACAAAATAAGTAAACTGAGAAAGAGCTAACGAAAGATAACGACATATTGACAATAGTCGAAGCAAAATTGACAGTCGCAATGTATGTTGTAATATTCCCTGAGGGATATCAGATAATTGTTAAAATTAGAAAGAAATAGATCTTTGGGAAAGGTTCCCATATTGAACTGAAGTAAAACACGTTTAAAAGCGGAAATAATAATGGGTTCACAGAATACAATTAAGGAATAATATGAATATGATAATTTGCATAAATAAAAAAAAAGCTCAACAGGCAATAAGAGACGAAAATAAAAAATTATTAGAATTATAATATGACCACCATAAACAACTCAGAATGCACTCTTATTAAATAAGAGCGAATAAAAGAATAATCTGCAATGAAATTAAGACACGTGTGCAACATCTGGGTATCTTTATTGTATCTTTATTTGTATCTTTACAATAAGGATACCCAGATGTTGCACACGTGTCTTAATTTCATCTTATCGGTATTATATACCATTCTTGCACAACATAATCAGCAATGTTTGGAGATTTTAACTACAACGACAGACTGTGAGACCCTTGTTACAATTGTCACAAAGAAGCGTTAAACTTACAAGGTTATACAATTCTTGGGGAATGATAGTCAATCAGGATAGATCTAATGAAGGGAATGGGTTCAGTTCCATGGATTAAGAGCCCATCACTAGAATACACCCCCCTTCCCCCGTGAAAAGAATAGGGGGATTAGAGATTAACAAGATGGAGAAGGAAGAGAAAATTCATGGATGAAGTGTCAAAGAAATATAAACGGTGTGAACTAAATAAAGTGCCGGATGAAATTTCTAAAAATTTTGCATTTTATGAAGTGTTATTTGGTGACCTATCAGACCAAATTTTATTTAGACTGCCAGTGAGGTTTTTTAGTTTTCATTTTTGTTTTTAATTTTCGTTTTTGACATAAAATTTACTCTCGCAAACAAAGTATATTCAGGTTTGAATGACTTACCTGGAGTTTTGGTTTTAAACATATGTTCCTTTAAAATACCGAATCTTCATAAGTATTTTGTTTTTCGTATTTTTCAATCACACTACTTGTACATCCCAGTCCCGAATATATATTCATAAAAATATACATAATATGTTGTTATAGTAACAAGGAAAAGGTATGTATGTCCTTGCTTCTAAAGGAAATATTTGAATTCCTAAATTAATACCACCATAATCTCACGTAAATCTCGTATATTCCAGCAAGTATTGCGTGAAGCGTTCAACGAAGTCGCAAGGAGAAGAGTCTATATTCTGCCGATTTTTTGTTCAATGTAAAGATTTATCAGGATATGACTTGATAAAGCTCTACACTAAGACAGAAGCTACAAAAAGAAAGATCTGATCTGAGAACTGAGTTTCTTTACGACACCTGTCAAATCACGCCTTAGGGTGGGGAGTAGTTGAATCAGATCGACTAGATTGAATGTTCATCCGGAAACTGAAAATATTTTAAGACACGATCCTACACTACATATTTCCGACAGAAGTGAAAAGGAATGCAAAATAAATAGTAACACGAAATGTTGCCATGAATATCACAGGAGGTTATAGAGTTACTGTACAAACCATTAACGAGGATCTACAAGAGAAACTGAACACCTCTTGCTGGAAAACCGCAGATATAAGTAGTAAACAGAGCCGACTATTTGATGAGTAAGATGCATGTACACCACTCGGGTATCTTTATAGACGAGTGATGCACCTTGCAAACAAAAGAATAGGAGGTAGACAATTCTAGCCTATACACAAATAACCCGTACATAGAAGAGATGAGCTGACGACGACGTTTCGGTCCGACTTGGACCATTTACAGTTACACTGGCAAGCATAACTTGCTAGAGAACTGCAAAAAATATATTGAAGACAAATAAACCATGACTAAATGAACTGATTTAGGTAGTAAGATAATAAAGATCAGGCAGGAGAGAGAACGATGAACATATTGCACATTCCTCGAGTGACAAAATGTCTTCGAAATCGTTCGTCCAGAAACACTAGTTCACAGTGGAATTAAAAACTTGGGAGGATACTTTACTGGATAAGAGAATACCTGATTAAAAAGACGGCAAAGAATCACAATTAAGAGGTGGTGGTGTTAGGAGAAAGCAGCAGCAAGCGATCTCCCACTAAGGGTCAGTTTTTGGATCCAATGTACCTAACATACATAAAAAAAAGACAAGCAGGGGAAATGCACTCCCAGCCATTGTTTGCAAAACTACTGAGATATGTCAGTAGAAGAGATTCTACAGGATAACTTAAACACGCTGTAGAAAAGCTGAAATAACTAGTTGCAAGAATGTGAAGAGCAGATGGTAGATCACATGAAGAGTGCTATCTAAAATAAACGTAATGCCTAGAACAGGAAGCAAAAAAAAGGGCCTAGTGTTGAATATCCAACCAAACCAATCGCCAGAAACGCATGAATAGCTAGATAGCATCAACTGCATATGCAACTCTGTTAAATAAAAGAATGGACATGCATGTTATTAGCGCATGTATAGTGCATGGATATTTATTAAGGAGACGTTTCAACCATCGGACTTTTTACAGTCCGAAGGTTGAAGTCCTAGGACCAAGAGGTCTCAATAAATATATCTGTACGCCACATGACTCTTATAAACATGTACTTGCCATTACTTGATTTCATTCTTCAACAATGACAGTTTTCAGGAATCCAAGCAAAAAAGTATCTAGAAGACGATAGATAAGTATAGAAACAAAATTCTTGAGTATAGGGCGTTGACTTGGAAGAATTACATCAGTCAATTGCTGTGGGTCACATCCTACACCTATGAAGTGGCAGTGTACCTTAGATAAGCTGGGCTTTCAGGTGAACTGAAGTATTGACTTATTTAAAAAAAAATAGTATATTAAGTCTACAAAACAATATTACGTGCATATATTTGCATATATACACAAACATCCCAGAAAACAACTAGGCGAGTATACACACATGTGGACGGAAACACTGTACACAGCAATAATCATACATAAAACTGGTCCCAGTGAGCTATGAAGTACAAACACCAAAACATTGTAGGTTCAGAGACAGGATATCAAGTTTCTCACGAATAATTCCTTTGTAAGCCGCAAAAATATGAGGATACAAACGTCGACTTTTTCCAATGGACAAAATACTCTTAATTCGACAGGAAAACGTAAATTTCAGTATGAGAAGAAGTTCTCTTCTTTTAATGGCATGCGCTGGATCCCAGTGTTTTTGTAATATATTTTCCCTCCTTGTAATGACAAAATAAGAATCAACTGAAAAAACTTAAAAAGTATAAAAACGTTAAAAAATTAGCAAAAGAAGATACGTGATATAATTAATAAGTATATGATGCAAATAATAGAGTAAAGTAAGATTGTTTGCAGATTATTATTATTATTATTATTATTATTATTATTATTATTATTATTATTATTATTATACATTCATAATCACATAAACCATATTTTCACATAACGAAAGAATACGTAATTGCAATAGGCACATTAAAATAATATTCACACGAGGGTGACAAATGGAATAAAAGAGATGGTCATGTAGTTAAATCATTGAAATCATTAAAAATCTAAGAACAGCTTATTGCAGAAAGGTGCACATAAAAACACAGGAATAAATGCGCACTGCAGTAGGCCTACAGGGCCATTCTAGGTAGATCCTTCCCGCAATCAACCATTCATCAAGACTAAGGTGCTAACACCTGTTCTCAGACTCAGGGACTTATTACCTCATCCTCTACTGTCTTCACATATCCTCATTGTATTGAATTAATAAATCCCCTGGTTGGGGCGACGCGTTCACATGTAAGATACCCAAGTATTGCACATATGTCAAAGCCCTCAGCTTCTCGGTACTACGTAACATTAGTATAATGCTACTTGTCAATCCTCTTCTCAAATCTGTACAACAAATTAGCTTCAATGACGCCAAAACATATTTCTGCTCAAGTCACTACATAAAAATAACTCGCATTCTCTCTCTCACTCTCTCTTTCTTTCTTTCTCTCTCTCTCTCTCTCTCTCTCTCTCTCTCTCTCTCTCTCTCTCTCTCTCTCTCTCTCTCTCTCTCTCTCTCTCTCTCTCTCTCTCTCGTAACACACACACGTACGCGCGTGAGCACGCAAAAAAAAAAAAAAAAATATGGACTTCTGCCTGTTCTTGTCAGTTTTTTTATATTCTCTCTTTCTCGTCACCCTTTCTTTATTTTTATCTTCCTTCCGGGAAGAGAAAATACAGGATGCAGAGCAAGCTCTTGTTAGAGCAAAGATTCACACTCTATAAAGGTGTTTCAAAATATGACTGCTCAAAAGCTCTATACAGAGAGAAATATTGCCCCAGTAAATGTATGTTCTGCAACTTGTCTTTTTAATCACTGTCTTCAGTATGCCATTTGACATAAACCTATCATGTTTCCTTCCACTCGGTCGCTCACTCTGTCCAATTTTGTCTCCGTCCCCTGACTGTCTTCCCTCTCATGAATCTCTCATACCCAATTACAGTCCCACATAATTATTTTCTTTCGGTTAGTTTTTATTCTCGCCGTTTGAGCTAATTACTGTGATTTCATCATCTCTTATGCCAATTACTATCACTTGCCTACTTTCTTCTCCCACTTGGATCTTATAACTGCCACTTCATTCTTCCTCCACCAAAGTTCTAATTAATGACATGTACTTTTGATAAACCTTGGAATATTAATTGGCAATTATAATCATTACTCTCATGTAACTAATCTTGTTTAACTGTTCATGCTTTCCCTGCTACTTATTAAGGCATTTAATATCTATTCTTAAAAAGGTGAGATGGTGCTAAAGAGCTAATGGGGGTTTATCAAGAAATTTGGCTGATAATAAATTAGTTTAGGAGGAAGATTAGCAAATTAAGAAAGCAAACGGAACGAACGGCTTTAGCAGTTAAAAACTAAAGAGGAGAGACCTTAGACTGGGAGGTGGAGGTACTGGGAAGATGGTGGGAATATTTTGAGTTGTTAAATATTGATGGAGAGAGGGAGGCAGTGATTACACACAATGTCCAGGGAGGAATAACAGCTTTTAGAAGTAAGGAAGAGCCAGATGTGAGTGTGGGGGAGGTGTGTGAGGCAGCGTGTAAAATGAAACAGGGTAAAACATCTGGGATAGATGAAGTTCACACAGAAATATTAAAAGCAGGTGGGGAAATAGGTAGAGATCTGTTGTTGCATTTGTTCAACAGTTGAACGAAAGAAGAAAAGATGCCTATGTATAAGCAGAGAGCTTATCTTGTTCCTTTATACAAGGGAAAACGGGGACAAAAGTGAATGCATGTATATATGTATATATATAAATATATGTCGTGCCGAATAGGCAGAACTTGCGATCTTGGCTTAAATAGTAGCGCTCATCTTGCCATATAGGACAAGCGAAAATTTGTGTATGCAACAATTTCGGCAAAATCATTCTGAACCTAACGAAAAAAATATATTTCACTGTGTTTGTGTAGTATTAAATTATTGCAAACAAATCTAAAATATATTTAGTTGGGTTAGGCTAAAATAAATTGTTCTTGTTATAATAAGGTTAGGTAAGTTTTCTAAGATTCTTTTGGTGCAAAATTATAAATGTTTATATCAACATTAATAAAAAAATATATCTTTAAACGTATAAGAGAAAATTTCTGAAAGCACTTAATTTTAAATGAGTTCTTGCCTAGGAAAGGTTGGAGGGAGGGGGTAAAGGAGGTTTTGTGTGCGAGGGGCTTGGACTTCCAGCAGGCATGCGTGAGCGTGTTTGATAGGAGTGAATGGAGACAAATGGTTTTTAATACTTGACGTGCTGTTGGAGTGTGAGCAAAGTAACATTTATGAAGGGGTTCAGGGAAACCGGCAGGCCGGACTTGAGTCCTGGAGATGGGAAGTACAGTGCCTGCACTCTGAAAGAGGGGTGTTAATGTTGCAGTTTAAAAACTGTAGTGTAAAGCACCCTTCTGGCAAGACAGTGATGGAGTGAATGATGGTGAAAGTTTTTCTTTTTCGGGCCACCCTGCCTTGGTGGGAATCAGCCAGTGTGATAATAAATAATATATATATATATATATATATATATATATATATATATATATATATATATATATATATATATATATATATATATATATATATATATATATATATATATATGTCGTGCCGAATATGTAAAACTGGTCAATTAGCAAGAACTCATTTAAAATTAAGTCCTTTCTAAAATTTTCTCTTATACGTTTAAAGATATATATTTTTCATTAATGTTGATGTAAAAAATTTAAATTTTGCACCAAAAGAATCTTAGAAAACTTACTTAACCTTATTATAACATGAACAATTTATTTTAGCCTAACCCAAATAAATATATTTTAGATTTGTTTACAGTAACTTAATACTAAACAAACACAATGAAATATATTTTTTTCGTTAGGTTCAAAATGATTTGGGCGAAATTATTGCATACACAAATTTTCACTTGTCCTATATGGCAAGATGAGCGTTGCTATTTAAGCCAAGATCGCAAGTTCTGCCTATTCGGCACGACATATATATATATATATATATATATATATATATATATATATATATATATATATATATATATATATATATATATACTTACGACTATGCATACATATTACGTATACATATTGAGGGATGGCAGATGTTGCAGCCAGGAAGCCACAAAGCCAGGGTAAACAGTGCACCTGTCATTGGGAAAAAAAGCACTTGCCAGGTGCGTGGAGCATATGGGGCTATCATTAAGAGAGGCGTTATTCACTCACACAATGGTTGCGCTGGGTCATATTTACTTCCCGCAGAGAGGAGCCCACAGCCCCCACAGGCAGCTTAAAGCTCTACCGGTAACCTCCCCAGTTGCGAAGATCTGATGGCACTGCAATCTACATCTAGCAGGACCGTTTCTCATATCCCTAAAGCAGCTCGTTCATGCGGCAGGAAAATTCCTTTATTGCTTCCAATATGCAGCTACGAAAGATAACTAAACTCTTGAGGGGTCTGAAGAGGTCTGAGCAAAGCTCAGACCTCTTCAACACAATTGTCATCATAGATTTGTTAAGATATGTCGTGAATTATGGCAAGATCATAGACTTCACCTTACGAAACACACAAAGCAGATGCTTTAGTAATTATTGAGAAGGTAGATCATTGTGAAAAAATGAACATGTTATTAAAAGACGGGAGAACTTACCTGCCTTTTAAGATTCATAAGCACCAGAGAAATTAGAGGGTGGGAGGTAATCAGATATGATCCGAGGAAAGGGAGGCTGGTTCTAATCCCTTGCATTAAGAGCCTTTCAACATGAAGTTGCTTGTTCCACACTATCAAGAGAGGAGGTAACGTTTTCACGGTGTTTTAGAAATACCTGTGATTTGTTTCAAGAGTCTTCCTACTGCCGCTTCTCGACGTAGGAGCCAGACTTTTCTGACATTTGTTTGGTCAACCAGGTTGTTGTTGGCGGTCCGCTGGCCCCACATATCCATCACAGCTGTGTTTTTGTGTCCTCTAAGCTGTGAAGCTTTAAAAATTTCCTTCATGTTTAATATTCTTTTCATTATAATATATATTCATTGAGTTTTTTTGAATTCCCGTTCTTCGTCTTTCTCGTTTACCTCTCCCTTTTCTTCCTCTCTTTCTTCCTCTTCATCTCTTCCTTCCTCTTCCACTTCCTCATGCTCTTCATTTTTCCCCAGTGAAGAAAATTTGTTTTTAAATATTCATTGCTAATTCTTTTTAATTTCCAAAAGCATCATTTAATTACATATATCTAGCTGACCTACGCAAATTTGGGTCAATATATTTTAAAGGAACTGTTTTGTTTACCTTAGAGTAAACTAACGATGTATATGACTCTAATACTTTCCTCTATATTCTATGACGATAATCTTGTGTTTATTATCACCTCAAGATTATTATTATACAACCTTTTTTTTTTTTTTGAGAGGGGAAGTTTATCGTCAAAATTTCAGTTTGTTTATGGAACGATATTGAAAAAAAGTGATCAATATTTGTATCTATAACAATGAAAATGTTTTATAAATGATGATTGTAAGACTTGTGCAACATTTTGGTGTCTTTATTCTGGAATAAAGATATCTTTATTCTAGAATAAAGATATCTTTATTGTCGTTTTGATAAGGACCTGCCTCGTATGGGCCAGTAGGCCTTCTGCAGTGTTCCTACATTCTTATGTTCTTATGTTCTTCTTAATAAAGATGTTCAAACATGTCATTTATCATCATGTCAGTTTCCTAAACCACTTATTCACAGGATTAAAAATTTATATTTTTCTAAGAGTTTCGAGAATATTTACCTCTGTCAGCAGCGGTTGTAGGTGATATGGCTAAGCCCATACGGGTATCATGCAGCGCTTGGTGAACGGGGAGCAACTGAGTTCGTTCCTCTCAAAGAAAATGGAAGAGCAAATCCGGTTCTTGGGTCAAGAACCCATCAGCAGCAGCACCGAGGAACCTCCCATGAGAGGATATCACCACAATAACTTTCTATCAGCTTTTCATAGGCTTTTATCACATAAATCATTTTTTTATGGAGACAGGCCGCAGTTTCTCCCATCTTCATGATTATGATGGAACAATGAAACTGAATTAAAATTTTACTCCATTTCGTCAGTTTTTCCTAAACGTGATTCAAGTTTTTTTTTCCGAAATAGATTGCTTATGATTTACAGCCTCTAATATCTTTAAGATGAGTTCAAATTATCAAGAAATCTTTTCATCATCTTCAAAAAGCTTAAGACATTTCTTGACCAGCTGTAAAATAAAGAATCACGATAATTCCTGGAAGCAAGAAAGAAGTCGGCAGACATGTTATCCTACGGACATCATTTTTTTTTTAATTACAAAGATATTTACTTTTTCATATTGGTTATATACCCAGAAATGTCATCCCAAATGCCGCGTTACTTTGGGCGGCCAGGGAAAAATGCAGGTTTTCCTCAAATCCGGTCCACTCAACACCTTTCTTAATTCTGGTGTGCAGGCCTTTTTGAGATTGTTTATGCGTGTGTGTGTGTGCCGGGGGGTTGAAGTTGTGGAGTTTAAGCTACTTGCTATGTCTCTTATCTTGCCTCTTGCCAAATTTACTTCTTTTTAACCTGTTTGATCCTATCATTCCTACTCTTAAAACTATGAATGGAACTTGACTCCAGTACTTCTTCATCCAGATTATTTAATTTCCCGACCAAACTGAGAATGAAAATATACTTCCTGGTAATTTTGAGACTTCTGTATATCTTTAACTTTCACCTGTACCCTCGTGCACCTGTTTCCCCTCTTCTCAATTTATCACTATCCACTCTCAGTTCTTCTGAGTATTTTCTTTGTTATGATATCACTGGCTAAGTTCCCGTAGCTCTGGAACTAACCTGCTTGCAGGCCTCTGAACGTCGTCCTTATTCTTAACATGCTTTATTACGCTCATAATGTTTCATACATCAAGATGGGTCTCATACGTACAGAACAGAGAATCATGAACGACTCTGTTGACACTTTCCTAAAGGCTACTCTTAGACTTGTTAAACAAGCATTAGTTGCAGCACTATACATTTCACTAGGTATTTCTCCTTTAGTGAAGTTTGTAGCCTCTGTCCCCTGAGTCTGTATTCACTTTCCCTATCTTTTTCCCTCCTTCCCCAAATTTCATAACCTTGCGTTTGTTGTGGGATGAATTCGAGGAACTACTATGCCGACCAATCTTGCAGTTTGTCCAGATCTGTTCGTAGCTTTTCCTTGTCATAATCAGTTTTCAGACTTATTATTTTAGCATTAACCTCAGACTGGAAAACATTTGACTGTTTATTGTAGTCAGTAATGTGAATGCGTGTGTTAACTCACCTACTTGTGGTTGCAGAGGTCGAGTGGCAACTCGTGGTGTTTGTGTGTGTGTTTTGTGTGTGTGCGCGCACGCATGTGTGTGTCTGTGTCTATCTATGTGTGTTCCTTTATTTCAGTGTGCACGCGTGTGTACATAGCTACTAAATTAAAAAAAGTATTAAAAAAATCCCTTTCAAAAAACCTAAAATTTTTTCTCAGTCCTACGACAAAGCACGCGAGTTGCTGAAATAATTATCACCTGTAATAGCAATAGCTGAAAACAATGCTAGCAATAAACAGTAAAATTTTAAAAGTAACTTTGTGATATATATATATATATATATATATATATATATATATATATATATATATATATATATATATAGAGATATATATATATATATATATATATAGATATATATATATATATATATATAATACATGCCAGGACAAAACCGAAAATTTTAATATTTGCCGACGAGACAATAGTTTGTGGAGGATAAACTTTTATTTCCGCAGCGACGCTTATGTACCAAGTAGCTTTTGTTGTCAAGGATTTTTCTACACCTACGTAAACCTTTTTTTTTTATTTACACTATTGTTCAAGCTTTTGTTATGTAAACACTAACTCGAATGTTTTTGATTTACACGACTGCTCAGTTTTTTTTGTTTTTTTTTATTTTTACTCTGTTGAAACGTTTGTGAATTGCGCTATTGCTGAAATATTTTTTATTTACCCAGTTGTTCAGATCTTTTTTATATACTCTCTAGCTCATATGGTTTTTATTTACATCCCAGCCAAAAAAAAAAAAATACTATTCCTCAAACGTTCATTAATTTTATTATTGCTCAAGCGGTTTTATTTTATTTATATTAATCAAACGTTTGGGATTTATATTTTGAATCACATTTTTACTTAAAATTGTTAGATTTATGCTTTGGCTCCAGCTTTTTTTTTTTTAAATAACACGCAACTGGTCAGAAGTTGTTAAATTATTCAATCATTTATTATCGAAATAATCATTTTTTTTAATAAATCTAACATCGCGTTTGGGCTGGAGAGAGACTCAGATTTTCTAATGAAAATTATTTTTCTAGCGCCATTTTTCATGTCGATAAAATCCTTGAATGTCTACAAGAAATGTTTGGTAGTTAGATTCACTATCTTTGTTCTAACAAAAGAACTAGAATCTTCTGTTACTTTAAACAAATTCAGTTTCTAGCAATATCGAATTTACAATATAATTTTCTGCTTTCTTCTGTCATAGTTAGTTCACTCTTATATTTCATAAGCCATAATATAAACCGCGTAAAACCATTCACAATATATTTTTTCACATTCGCTAACCATGTCCATAAATCGTTGTGTTCCTACTAATTGTCAGCAAATTTAAAGGATAGGGGAAAATATCCCCTCCATTTATGCTCGGAGTTGCTGGATTTACAGTCAGGCAATCACCTTGTGGCGTTCAAACCTTAGCGTTAGTGGATTTGATGCCATTTTTACCTTTATTAACAGGTACGTTTCGCCCACAAAGTGGGTTTAATGAAGTCACTGACTGAATCAAGATCACTGTGTTGGGAAACTGTGTGTGTGTTTAATGAAGGTATCCACTCTATCTAAGTGTCATTTAATCAGCCTTGACAGTATTTACAAATCAGTACAATTTCAAGAAATGTTCGAATGTCATGACTAAAAGCGTTCACAACCAGGATAAAGGATTCTGTTGAGTGCAAACGTATGTGCGTAGCACAGAAAAGTTTTTTTCACCGTGACAAAGAATGGTATTCCGAAGTAACTTTTCAACCTACGCCAATCGATTGTGCCCAGAGGAAACTTTTCAGCGCAGGTGAATGTATCGTTCTCAATAAAGTTTAAGCGCAGATTAACCGTTTGTTTCAAGTAGTTTACTTTATTAGCTCAGAGTGTTAATTCGCGGTCAGTAGAAACGTTTCAACCTCAGGAAGACATTCGCCTCCACAAGAAACGTTCCCAATACATGGAAGACATTCGAATCAGGTACAAACGTTGTAAGCCAGGTCATAAATTCGCCTCCAGCACAGAAACTCTTCAGCTCAGGAAAGACGTTCGCTTGCAGTAAAAACTTTTTTCATCACAGAATAAATGCATTTCGCCCGGGGTGCCAAGCTACCCACCAGCAACGCTTGCCATGCTAGGAGTAAACGTTCGGGCGCTGGAGGCAAACGTCCAGAGGAGCTACAAGAGCTCATTCCTGCCTCTCGACTGAAGACGCAGATCCCTGGAAGTAAATAACGTCTCGCCCTTATAAACACTTCCCTGTCAACGCTAAACTCTTCTCCTCGGGCTCCTCCAATGTTTAAACCCGATAGATTTTTTTTCCTGCTTCGTTTTTGTTGTTTCGAGATCCACTCGTCGGATGGGAGAGGATAGAAGGATTTTCCTCTCCAAGCCCACGGGAAATTGTTTGTCTGGAGATCCTGCGACTTTTCCTGAGGCCTTTTTGTTATTATTTTGATTCCGATTTTTTTTTTTTTGTAGTGGGGACCTCGTGTTTCAAAAGATTATTTAAACTGTGTCATTTCCGGTTTGATTCAAGAATGTTTGGTAGTGGAGCAAGACTGAGGAATAGCGAGTGTCCCTTTATGCATGGTGCGTGTCCTTATTAAGCATCTTGCGTGAGTGTTCATAATGTTCTTACCATGCATCGTTCGTGAAAGTGTGTACATATTTTCTTGTCATGCAGCATGATTAAGTGCGTATCCTCACAGTGTGTATCTGTATGATTCTCTACAAAAACACCAAAAAACTGTTTCTCCTAAATATGTCTTGTATGTCCTGTTTAGTAATGAGTGATATAGTTGACGGATGTCATATGAATAATTAGCAGTTTGTCAAATATTCTTAGGAACAAAATAATAGAAAAATACTCTTGCAATGCAAGTCAAAAGTACACTAGTGCAACTAATCAATTCTTTACATCGTGTATAGCGTTTTCTGTGACACCGAAACATCCAAACCTTTGGTTTGTTGCAGACTGAGGTGTAAAAAGAAAATTTCTTCTTTTTAGTTCACTGTTTGCAAAGGCCTTTCGTGGTCCAAATTTCCTGGGAACTGTTTGCACAAGGTTCGCTCGTCCAAATTCATGGGAATTGTCCGTGCAAAACGTGATGCCAAGCTCTAAAAGTTGAATTTATCCATGACTGGTGTGGGAACTAACAAACCCTCCATTGTTTTATATTCACCATCACTAATGTTAGAACTCTCGTTCTTAATAATAAATAATAATATAATAATAGCAACAATAGTATTATTATTATTATTATTTTTGGGGAAGCACTCAGCTCACAAGGATCATACAGTAACTATGAAGTGGTCACTCTAATGCGCTGCATCTAGCAGCGCATTAGAGTGACCATCCAAGGAAAGAGATAGCCACTCTAACGCGCTTTATCAAGAGTTCTCCACCTTCAAGGCACGCCTTCCTCAATCCCTTCCCTTGAAGTAATAGAATTTCATCACATTATGTTCTCAATCCCTTCCCTTGAAGTAATAGAATTTCATCACATTATATTCTCTATCACGACTCAAAAAAAAACAGACAAATGGGCCATCACTATTAAATAGCCCATCATGGAAGAAGAACGACCCTTGCGTCATATGTTACTCCACAGTGAGAGAATATTTGGTACTGAGTGTCAACAGAACGAGGTGTATTGAGTGCCGTGTCTGGGCGCCACTCTTGTCTCTTGAGAATCATTATTGCGGTGCAGATCTTCTCTGCTCGTAGATCGTCTCCGACACCCCGATATGGACAATACACTCCAAGACCACGATGTGGACGATAGACGCCAACACCTCGATGAGGACAATAATACAGAGGAGTGATAAATGATACAGGAGGAAGAAAGAAAGGAATGGTGCAGGGAATATTAAAGGAGCAAAATGCTAGAAAATGAAGAGAATATTAGGGCAAGTACGTTACACAAAGGAGTGGTTGGAATGTTGTGAGAAGTGGTGGAGGGGACAGGGACATGGATGAGAGTGGAAGGGATGTCAAAATGGATGGGTTGAATGAGGAAAGGTGGAAAATTATTACGTTAACGGGAAAGTGCTAAACCAGTAGAGGTAATGCAGCTCCTGGAGAATGGGTTGTTATCATCTCTGATCCGATAAAAGAGAAAAATAGCTCCAATTCGTCGGATAAAGATTCCTTTCTGGCATCAAAGAATCCCTTTTTAAGCGACAAGAAGAGGAATAGATATATGCAGGATATGAACACCCATGAGAAACTCCCTATCTCCTCCCCTATCACTCGTTAGATAGATGCTCTTATGTAGATAGGTGCAGACACTGCTATATAATATAGGGAGACATTGCTGTTTATATATATATATATATATATATATATATATATATATATATATATATATATATATATATATATATATATATATATATATATATATATATATATATATATATATATATATATATATATATATATATATATGTATATAATGTCGTGCCGAATAAGTAAACTTTGCGATTTTGGCTTAAACAGCAGCGCTCTTCTTGCCCAATAAGGCAAGCAAAAATGTGTATGCAATAATCCCTCAAAAATCATTCTGAACCTAACGAAAAAAAATATATTTTATTGTGTTTGTTTATTATTAAATTATTGTAAACTTATCTAAAATATATTTAGTTGGATTAGGCTAAATTAAATTGCGCTTGTTATAACAAGGCTAGGTAAGTTTTCTAAGGTTCTTATAGCACAAAATTATTAATTTTCTACATTAACACAAATGAAAAAAATGTATCATTAAACGTATAAGTAGTAGGTTATTAGACAGCAACTGCCCAGGTACTACCGTCCTGCCAATTGACTGTAAAACGAAAGCCTGTAATTGTTTTACACGATGATAGGATTGCTGGTGCCTTTTTTCTATCTCATAAACATGCAAGATTTCAGGTACGTCTTGCTACTTCTACTTACACTTAGGTCACACTACACATGCGTGTACAAGCATATATATACACACCCTTCTGGCTTTACTTCTATTTTTCTTTCTAGTTCTTGTTCTTGTTTATTTCATCTTATCTCCATGGGGAAGTGGAACAGAATTCTTCCTCCGTAAGCCATGAGTGTCGTAAGAGTCGACTAAAATGCCCGGAGAAAAGGGCTAATAACCCCTTCTGTATATATTACTAAATGTAAAAGCAGAAACTATATATATATATATATATATATATATATATATATATATATATATACATATATATACACACACACACACATACACACACAAATAGGAGCTATGAATCGACCCTTGCAACCACAATTAGGTGAGTACACACACGACTTTATAGATAGATGGAGATATTTCTATATAAAACCTCGATCCAAAAGATAAAATGGACGGAATATCCTTTCAAAAATCGTCCAAATTAATTCAAAATATGAGACTTAATAAAATAATTGTTTAAGGGTTACAATGACCTTTTTTAAATTAAAAAAATATTACTAATTTGGTTATGTAAGAATTGCAAAATTCCTGCATGGAAACCTATGATTGATCAGTTTATTAGGTTTGAAGGTGGAAAATAAACATAGATGCAGAATAATGCCATCCTTTATTGACAACGTTTCGCCCACACAGTGAACTTTTTCAAGTCACAAACAGATCTACCTGGGTGAATAGTACATGAGTATTTATAGGATGGTGTTAGGTGGAGAATGCATTCTGTTTGTGGGCGAAACGTTGTCAATAAAGGATCTCATTATACTGCATCTGTGCTTATTTTTCAAACTCTAGGTGCATCCATACTGAGATGTAGATCCCTCGAAATGCTTAAACACTGTTGTTCTCCGTGTATACATAAGAGATACACATCCATGAGAATTATATCCAATGTGGAAGCCTACGTCTCGAACAAGAACGTTTATGGTGATAAATATTCCGAATGAGACTGTCGATGTACATTAGTCCACATTATTTTCTTAAACTTCTATATTCCAGTCTTAAACAATGGATAACTTGTATTATCGAAGTGGTATACAATACCGACAAGTTTGGTAAGTAAGACACATGTTGATTATGTGTCTTATCAGTAGTCTGGTATATTTATTGACTAATCGTTTCGCCTGCTCAGTAGGCCTCCTCAGTCGATAAAAGGGAAGACAACAGGAGTGGTAGAGATGTTACTATGAGGTGATCAGTCCCTCAGATATATCGCTTACCTCTGACTGATCATCTCGGTCTGACGCTGTTAAATAAAAAACGGTTCGAGTTGAATAGTTTTTCCTCAAATTGAAAAAAATCTTTGTTTTTTTAGCTCAGTGTCGATTTTTTTCTGCACCTTCTTCATTTGATTCACTATTTTTTTTTTTTTTTTGTTTGCCAATTTTAGATTCCTTCGTCACTCTTCTATGCAATTTATTTCTATTTACATTCCATCTTTTTTGTACTTGATGTACTTTTCTTAGAATTTTTTTTCCCATTTTATATATTTTCTCTTGAGTCCTTTCTTTAATTTTGAGTACCTCTTTACTTGTGTTATTTTTTTTATTCTTTTGTTTACTTTTGAGACTTTTCTTCTTTTTTTCTTTTTTTTTTAAATTTTTGCGTGTTTTTAATGTATTTTCTTTAACTTACTGCCATCTACCTACTTCTTTGAACTTTTCTTCGTTATTTTTTCCCTATTATTATGTACCTCCGTTTTTGTTTTGTTCATTTACTTTTTTCTTTCTTATTCTTCTGAGGAAGCAATCAAGAAACAGACACTGAATTAGTTTATTGGTAGATTATAGCAACAATAAATCTAGAGTGAGTGAAATGAGTGAAATTAATAATTCGAATATATATTAGGAACATTTACACAGTAAGGAAGAAGCAGTGGTGATGTAGTTGTATAGAAAATATATCGGTATTCAACCCATTTACTCAAATTGGATATCTCACACTCTGCTTTCAGCAATTTTCTCGATTTTTGTTATTAAGCTTATCTAAATCATTTAATACTCTCATCACCTTATTCTTATCTATGTTCACTTTCAACTTTCTACCATTACACACCCTCCCAAACTCATCCACTAACCTTTGCAACTTTTCTTCAGAATCTCCCATAAGCACAGTATGGTTGTCCTCTCCCCGCAAAAAAACTAACAAATTATAATACAACTGGAAGAAATAAAATAAAAATAAAGTCAACATTGTGCCAAAAGGACAGAAAACGGGCACACACAGAGAGCAGTAGAAAAAATGCAGAGGGATTTACACTATTTAAAGGCACCTTTACTAGTCATCCATTTGACTCGCTTTGCAACAGTGAAATGCTGTCTGTTATTAAGAGGACGGGATGCTGAGTCACTGAGGTGAACTGATTGACTAGCTGCTGGGGGCATGAATGACACTGTGGTCAGTGTTATGTGTCAGGGACCTGATCGAATAGGGTCCTTAACAGTGCTGGTTCAATGCAATCATCAGGGTGAAGTTTATTAACTCATACACATGAATACTCACACACACACACACACACACACACACACACACACACACACACACACACACACACACACACACACACACACACACACAGCTATGACCTGACCCCTTCAACTACAATTAGGTGAAAACAATTAGGCGAGTACACACACACACACACAGACAAAGAATGTTTTCAACAGGGGGCACAGCAACAAGGGGTCCCAACTGGAAGTTGAAAACTCAGACGAGCCACAGGGATGTTAAGAAGTATTTCTTCAGTCATAGAGTTGTCAGGAAGTGGAACAATCTGTAGTGATGTAGTGGAGGCAGCATCCATACCTTTAAGAAGAGGTACAACAAAGCTCTTGGAACAGGGAATGAGTGGACCTAGTAGCGACTAGAGAAAAGAGGCGGGCCCAGCAGCAATGATTCGACCATTGCAACCACAGATAGGTGAGTATTCACACACACACACACACACACACACACACACACACCAATCAAAGAAACAACACGAGAGAAAGGTTACACACTCATCAACAGAACTAGCATATTATAGAAACGAATAAATCCTATATAGAAATTATCTGAACCAATTTATCTTGCATGATATGACATTTCCGAATCAAAATGAAAAATATAAACAGGATCGACGAGATTACCAACAAATCACGCAGCTCATCTAAAATAAATTCTCTCGATTAATCTTTAGGAGTTAGTCAGCTCATGGGCTGGTGTGGTCTCAGTCCTCCGTCCACTAATCGCAGCAAAGTCTGTAAGTAATCAGGCTGTTAGTCATCTAAGACAATCATTTTGAGGAATTAAATGAAAATTTAGAAAGGATATAAATAAAACTGACAAATAATTATGCAGTATATGAAAATGATGTGAAAGAGTCGGTTAAAAAAAGGAGAACAATAATTAAGAATTAAGCATAGCTTAGCTGCAACTTCTGGGTTGCTATGAAAAGTTAGCAGGAAAAAATATATTCTGCAGTGCATGTTGTTACAGGTGTTGGGACGATGTTTCGGTCTGGATATGATCAAGTTCTACACAAAGCGAGACGGTGCAGCAGAAAGAATTGGTTCTGCAAAAAATGTGTTTTGTTGAGATGCTAATTAAGGTGGGTCTAAATTTGGAGACAAATGAGGTTTGCTCCCTTCTAAGGTCTCAAGCCTATCTTCAACAAAAGGATCATTAAGGCGACATGTTACTTGCACAAGTCCAGTAAATTTTTTTTTATCCTCTATGTAGGAATTTGAGTAAATTCTAAATGTATATATACTAAAATATGCATCCTTCCACGTATATGTATACTACTGTTCTCAAAGCATTCACGCCTAGCATGATATATAGTCCTCAGAAAAGTCATAGGTCAACAGAAACACTAAACGTAATTTCTTCTAGTGATTCCAGATTGTCAAACTTGAATTTGCCGTTTTAATATAAAAAAAAACTTTATAAATGAACCGGGGAAATAAATCAAGCAGCTAAAATATTTCACGTCACCGATGGGTGTCTTGAAATAAATAATTTTGAATGATGCAAAAATCCTATAAGAAATAAATGAATAATTTTTGCATATATATATATATATATATATATATATATATATATATATATATATATATATATATATATATATATATATATATATATATATATATATATATATATATATATATATATATATATATATATATATATATATATATATATATATATAAATTAAATGCAGAACAACCACTATGAAAAAATTGTGAAATTCCAAGGGCTTTCGTGACTTCTCACTTAATGTGAAAAGTCATGAAAACGCTTGGAATTTCACTATTTTTTCACAGTGGTTGTTCTGCATATTTTGATATCACCTGTTTACTGTGATCTTATATATATAGATAATAAATGAGGTGCAGTTTAACGTGGATAAATGTTATGTAATGTAAATGAGAGAAAATGAAAACTTGTCATGTGACGAATATAAATATGTTATGAAATACTGAATGTCGGTCAGAGACAGAGTGAGCTGGAGGTATCGGACGTAGAGAGTAAGCTGCAAGAGTCGGACGTAGAGAGTGAGCTGCAAGAGTCGGACGAATATCGAATGTTGTAATGGCACACTTCGAGATGCCTTTTAAATATCTGGATGATGAAAAATTAAGAACAAGCCAGACATGTAGACGACACGGTGCTGCAGTGGCAGCACCGTATCTGAACACAAACTATTTAGAAGAGAAAAAAGTTAAAAATTTCTCTTAGAGAAATTTTGATTTTGAAATAAAAGCTGAAAACTCTGACAATATCATAGTAAGTTGGAAAGGATACGCCAAAACCACAAAGAAGATTCCATAAAATTGGAGAAAATACACACGTAATAAATTTTAGCAAAATCAATTGGAGGAATAAGAGACCACAACTGAACACTAAGAATAAAAACAGAGAGAAATACACACTAGAAAATATTTCTTTACAGTGTCATATACTATTCTAACTACAAATGAAATCCCTCAAAGACATATATAACAGAAAAGTACGACGACAGAGAAGAAATGGAATACGATAGCCTTCTGGACCCAGCGACAATGCCTACTAATCTTCGAGTACCTTTAGAAGACTTGAGAAGTGGGAACTTTTCGGAAATGTGTTGAAGTGGGAAAAGGAACTGGAAGGATAGTTATTGAAATAGACGGAGTGCGTAGTCGGGAAGTGTTGGGAGGCAGAGGCAAACCTCACACCTAAATGAAGAAAACTATGCACAGAGGCAGAAAAGAGAAGCATAAGAACATGGAAAAGCTATAGGAAGCAAAGAACAGGCGAGAAAATAGTAGTGAGCAGAATATGCAAGTGTGAGAAGAGGGGCCCAGCAAAAGTGTGAAAGTGACATAGGAACTAAGGCCAAATCTGAACCAAAACTGCGTAACACCAGAAAGACGACTTTAAGACTAGGTAATTCGACCGAAGCGGGAATGAGGATAGCTCATAGAAAATGACAAGGAAGTCTGCAAAATGCTGAACAAACGGTTGAAAGAGGTCTTCTTAGTGGAGAGGGGCAATGCTAGAGAGACTAAGGGAAAGAGTACACAAAAAGGTACTGGCAAATATACACACAACAGGAGAAGAGGTAAGAAAATCTTTTGAGGAAACTGGATACACCATTGGCGGTGGGACCTGACAGGATGCCACCGTGGATTCTGCTAGAGGGAGCAGAAACAATGTCTGAACCAGTATCTATGATTTGCAAGTCAATGAACACAGGACAGTTGCCAGAGATCTGGAAGACAGCGAACACAGTACCTTTATTTAACAAAGGAGATAGACAGGAGGTATTGAACTGTACGTCAGTTTCAGAGACATATATACCATGCAAGATTATGGAAAAGAGTCAGAAATATAGCGGTAGAGTACTTGGAAAGAAGTGATTTCATAAGCAATAACCAGAACGAGTTCAGAGATGACAAGTCTTGCCTTAGTAACCTATAGGAATTCTATGACAGAAAGAAAGGTTAAGCGGATTACATTTTCTAAGACTACCAGAGGACATTTGATACTGTACCCCTACATGAGACTGGAGCAAAAATTTGAGAAACAGGCAGGAATAACTAAGAACGTACCTGCTGGATTATAAAGTACCTAAGGGAAAAGAAACAAGGAGTTAATGCTCGGGAAGAGATGTCAATATGGGGAAGAGTAACAAGCGGGGTAACACATGGATCGGCATTTCGGCCAGTACTGTTTATCAGATGTATCTCTGTTTACTGATGTTCTGTAAAACTAAGAGAGCACAGAAAGATAAGGACAGGGAAAAGCTGCAAATGATCAGCTAAGTGTTTGCTAGAATTCATCCTCAACAAATGCTCGATTGTGAGGACAGGGAAAGAGGCCAGATGACCGAGCACAGAACATAGACTCAGGGACAGATACTGCAGACCCAGTTCAAAGAGAAAAACCTGGGAATAAGGGAATAAGCATTGTGCCTAGCATATCGGCAGTCTCACATCAACCGCAGAACCTCTGCAGCTAATATTCTCCTTACAAATCTGAAAGTGGCGTTCAGAAATCTCAACAGTCATTCCGGGCGCAGCACCTGTATGGCACCCACACGCGAAGGAACATGTTAATTAACTGGAGATAGTGTAGAAGCATGCAACGAGACTTGATCCAGAACTAAAGGGTGTGAGGTGAGCTACGAAAAGAGGCTAAAAGGAATATAATCCAACGATCGTGGACGATGAAAACACAGTCGAGACATGATAACATACAAAATAATCATAAATTGACAGGGCACACAGGGATAGGCTGTTTAAGAGGAGGGAAACAGGTACTAACGGACAGAGCTGGAATTTAAAGAGATGATTCAAAGGGATGTCAGGAAGTATTTCTTCAGTCTCAGGGTGGTCAAGAACTGGAATGACCTCGATGAAACAGTGTAGCCAAGATTCAACCTCTGCAATCACGTGTACTGTTAATGAGTACATATAGGCAGGTACAGACACAAAAACTGTCTATCGACAAATATTTGACAACATCTAACAAACAAACATTCCTCCCTTCCACCTTAGTGATATATTTGTCAGGCAACAAATCCCCCAACATTTACATAACAATAGGCAGTAATTATTCTCAAAGCTGAAGTGTTTCCATAGAAGCTCAGAAGAGAAAAGTCCGTATAAACGAGCGACGTTGAAGAATCTCCCAAAGACAACCACACTGATTTAATATTTTGTGCATTTCAACGATGAATTATATTAAGAGCTGGTTCCTTTTAGGAATTATTATTATAGTCATGAGAGAGAAAGAGATATTTTCACTGTTAGAAAGATAAAAAAAAAAAACATTCTTGGTTGAATATGATTGTTTGCCCTTTTTGGAATAGAATAATGTATTTCTAATGCTTAGAATTTCCCTATTTTTCTCAGTGGTTGTGAAAGAGAGAGAGCTCAGCTCGTTCGGGTCATACAAGGAAAGTCATGATTTTAAGGAGATGAGTTACCTGGAAACTTGTACGAGAAGGGACGATTCTTTAGTCATCTCTCAGCACTGGTTATTTTTAATTAACATCGTTATATTCAGCTCATTGAGATAATACTTTTCACTCATCACGTTCTGCACATGTGAAATTTTCTTGCATATTGACATCAGGTTGAATATAACGGGATAATTAATTCTTGAATCAAGATCCTTTGATCTGTCTCCGTGCACTTTTTTGGCGATTCTTTTTGGGTGAGTGGGAAAGGAAGGGGGGTAGGGGGGGGGAAAGAGATTCGTCCATATATTTAGAAAGTAAAAAAAAGTGATTCTTAAATTAATATACCAGACAAACAATGACTATTTTTATCGTGGGGAAGCGTCAACTCCGTATGGGGTCAAAACAAAGCTAGAGGAATGAGAGACATTAAAAATTGCAATAGACGTAAATAATGTTGCAAGTTATTGAATCAATGTATAAAGATAATCTCAACATCAATGATATTACATATATGGGAATGTGTATATATATATATATATATATATATATATATATATATATATATATATATATATATATATATATATATATATATATATATATGCAATAAGATCACAGTAAACAGGTGATTTCAGAATATGCAAAACAACCACTCTGAAAGAATAGAGAAATTCCAAGCGCTTTCGTGACTACTCACATTATCAAGGAACTATGAAAGTAAAGCATCCAAGGAAGCTATATAAGGGGTCTGGTCGGCACCTCACTATCAGATCCCACAACGGTTTAAACACGTGACGCGCGGCGAGCCAACTTGGAAAGGTCCTTGGCACAACTCACCCCCCAAACTATTCTACCCAAGAAATAAGAAATTTTAAAGATTATTTGTCCAGTGTATTATTAAATTCTTCCCAAATTCTATTAATTATAAATGGATCTAATTTATATAAACCAAAGGAAATATTCATATTATTGTCAAAACTGCTTTTTATGAAACAAGATTCAATTATATTCCTGTCGACCATGGACTTGCTTGATACTACTTTCTCAACTTTTTGAAAATCAATTGGATGGTTAAAATCTCTTACATGAATAAATAGAGCATTGGAATCTTGTCCAGTTCTAATGCTATATTTATGTTGTTTTAATCTTAGTTCGAGATTTTTACCAGTTTGACCGTAATAAACTTTATCGCAAATTTTACAAGGAATCTTATAGACACATCCATCAGCATTTTGGGGGGAATTCTTTATCAAAAGTTTTTTTACTGTATCGAGATTTTTGAATACAACTTTAATATTAAAAGTCTTAAGAAGAGAAGGCATATCAACCAAGTTTTCATGGTAAGGGAGAACCAACATATTTTTATTTGAATAAGGCTGGTTGTCCCTTTTTGGATTGTAAAAAGTATTTCTGGCAACTTTAAAAGATTTATCAATTACATTTCTTGGGTATTTTAAATCATTACCTATTTCATAAATTTTGGATATTTCCTCATCTATGAACTCAGGACTACAAATTCGTAAAGCTCTCAGAAACATTGATGAGAAAACAGACAGTTTGACTCTATCTTGATGCGAGGAATAATAGTGGACATAGGAACAGTTATTAGTAGGTTTTCTGTAAATTTTAAATTTGAATTCATTATTACCCTTAATAATTAAAACATCTAGAAAAGGCAATGAGTTATTTTCTTCAAACTCAACAGTAAAGTTTATTGAATGGGCTAAGCTATTTAATTTTCCAAGGAAATGGTGTATATCTACATTTTTGGGCATAAGACACAAAATATCATCAACATATCTAGTCACGAAAGCGCTTGGAATTTCTCTATTCTTTCAGAGTGGTTGTTTTGCATATATATATATATATAATATTATTCAGATTTTAAGAGCGAGCAAACTATAGTGCAAATTAAACAAAGGGATGGCATCATGTTGATTAATTTTGCAAATAAAAATGACTTGTGTCTAAAATATAACAAAGAGACCCTCGCCTGTACCTCTGTGGACGTCGTGGGAATTAATAATAACGCCAACAGGAAAAGATAGAATTTTCCGGCTATTCCTTCCATGTCTGATAAAGGCTGGACAGACATAATCATTGTTTTGGTATGAGGCGCAGTGGGCTTTGTATAGTGGTGGTTTTCAGGGTATTGTGGTTGGTGGAAGGGGTTGTGGTTGGGGTTTGTGGAACTGGAGATGGCTGGTGGAAGGGAAGGTGGTTGCTGGAGTGGTGGTGGTTTTTGTGTGGTTGTGGCTTTAATGTATAGCGACAATACTTGAAACTGTAGTGACTGAGTATGTGTAATGATTGTTTGAGAGTGGGGTGGTTGTTTTAGGAAGGGGTGGTTGTTTTAGGGTGGTGTGGTTATTTTAGGGTGGGGTGGTTGTTTTAGAGTGGTGTGGTTATTTTAGGGTGGGGTAATTGAGAGTGGAGTGGTTGTTTTAGGGTGGGGAGGTGGTTTTAGGGTGGGTGATTATTTGAGAGTGGAGTGGTTGTTTTAGGGTGTGATGCTTTTAGGGTGGGGTGGTTTCTTGGGGCAGGGTGATTTTTTAGGATCGGGTAGTTATTTTAGGGTGGGGTGGATATTTCAGGATGGGGTGATCGAGAGTGTAGTAGTTGGTTTAGGATGGGGTGGTTGTTTTAGAATCCACCTACCTGGAGGGTATTCCGGGGATCAACGCCCCGCGGCCCGGTCCACGACCAGGCCTCCTTGTGGATCAGGGCCTGATCAACCAGGCTGATACTACTGGCCGCACGTAGTCCAACGTACGAACCACAGCCCGGCTCATCCGGCACCGACTTTAAGTATCTGTCCAACTCCCTCTTGAAGGCAGCCAGGTGCCTATTGGTAATTTCCTATATGCATGGTGTGAGGCTGTTGAACAGTCTTGGGCCCCTGACACTCATGATGATTTCTCTTAGTGTACCAATGGCGCCCCTACTTTTCATTGAGGGTATTAAGCGCCGCCTACCCAGTCTTTTACTTTTGTAGGGAGTGATTTCTATGTGCAGATTCGGGACCATTCCTTCTAAGATTTTCCAAGTGTAGATTATGATACATCTCTGTCGCCTGCGTTCCAGCGAGTACAAGTCAAGTGCTTCCAAGCGTTCCCAGTAGTTGAGGCATTTGATGGAACTTATATGTTCAGTAAAGGTTCTCTGTACACTCTCTAGATAGGCAATTTCACCTGCTTTGAACGGAGATGTTAATGTACAGCAATATTCCAGCCTAGAGAGAACAAGTGATTTGAAAAGGATCATCAATGACAGCATCTCCTGTTCTGAACGTTCTCAATATCCATCCTATCATTTTCTTTGCAGTTGTGATCGTGTGTGTAATTACTTTTGAAATTACTAATACAAAAAAAAAACTGTTAAATATTAAGCAAGTGAAAAAATGTAATATGCCTGGGAAATCTGATTAACTGCAGGAAAAAAATCTTTTTAGTTAATTTCTCATCTCTTCTCTTACTGTGTGTCCTAATCCTATGTTTGTCTTTTATTTCCTATCATAGTCTGTTTATCTTTTTCTCCCTCTATTCCTTGCTTTTTATAACATAGTTTTTACAAGGTTAAGTTTAGGGATCTTAACTTTATTTACAAGCTAAGAGCTGTTACTTACATCACCTGATTTGAAAACCTTTTTATTGTTAAGAGACACAGATAGGAAAGAGGATGAGGTTGGAGCCATCTGTAGGTCAGCACTTTCATTTTGTCAACTGATTATTTCGTTGATGTTGTTATACTGTACGAACATAATCCAGATATGAGTCATCCTAAGAATAAATAATTTCAGATGAAGAGGTGTTCTGGAGGATACAGTCAGAGTGTAGTTGTAGTTGCTCTCTCTCTCTCTCTCTCTCTCTCTCTCTCTCTCTCTCTCTCTCTCTCTCTTACACAGGGTTTGACAAGGTTAGATTAAGGATCCCTAACTTCTTTTTATCTTCCCAACTTAAATGCATTTTTAGGAATTATCTGTACGTGTTAAAATATTCCTATCCTAACCTATTATCTCCTATTCCATCATTACGTTGCCTATTTTACATTATAGTAATTGGTAAATTGAATAAAATGTATGTTAAGATTATGTGTGGGTCAGGGCAGCCAGCAGTAACAGCCTGGTTGGCAAGACAAGCACCAGGCAAGCTTGGTCCTGGGCCGGAGTAGAAAGACTTGAAACTCATATGGAAAGGTACCCTCCCTCCCTCTTTCTCACTCTCACTCCCACTCCCTCTCTCACCCTCCATCCCTAACCCCTTCTCTCTCTCTCTCTTCTGCCTTCTTCCCTCCTTCTCCTCTCCCTAGTTATGTTTCTCAAGAAATTGCGTATCTTCAAAGACTCGCTACGCAAATATGTAATAAACGAATTTATACTCGCATTTCTTATTATCTTTTCTAATATTCTTTCTTAAACAATATTTAGGGAGATTATCCTCCCTTGCATTTGTTCTGTATATTTGCTAATAGTTAAAAAAATGCAGAGTCTTTCACCAACACACAATGAGTTTGTAAGAAGCCTCATAAAGTTGACGCCTGAATATACACTCTGTCATATCACTACACAAATAACCGGCACACTATGTGCATTTTTAAATGGTCTCTCTTCCGAGTGCGGGTTATTTGCGTATTCCAATCACGGTATTGTGCCTTTTTGCTCATATCAGTAATGCACCATGGTGCAGTCCACTATGTCTTGTACTGTTGCTTGTCTCTGCTTAGCTAAGATGCTGTTATAGGAAGCGGGAAGCAGGTGCCTCTTCAAAAAAAATATGATCACATTCCATTAGGTAATAAATTACACCTATGTATAGTTACGGCCAGTTTCTTTATCCTTCTACTTTCTTTACTTTCCCGTGTTTCCCCTCTCCTTCTCTTCCGCAGTTTTGTTTACGGTCTCCTTCATCTTTTTTTCTGTCTTCCTCGTATTTCTATGTTCTCTCCTCTTCTCTTCTCTTCATTCACTTGCCCCTCCGTTTAAGAAAATAACCAATAATGAGGGAAATAATACACAAATAACCCATACATAGGAGAGAGGAGCTTCTGTTGACGTTTCGGTCCGACTTGGACCATTTAGAAGTCACTCTAAAACACAAAGGTGAGGGTTCACGTCGGATCGAAATGTCGTCCTATGTACGGGTTGTGTGTGTATTGTTCTTGTCAAAGTATTGTGCATCTTTGTTCTTTGAGGCAAAGAATTTTAAGCTGTGACTCGAAGTAATTAACCCAGGAGCAAGAGCTCATTCTCTTCATAATGTCATTCATACACTTCTAAACGCTCCCCCATCCTCTCCTCTCTCCCATGCCCCCCGTCCCTTAATCACGATTTCCTTCATTTTCATAGTCCAGCGCCTCCGGCTGCCTCTTGGATGACCCAGGGGGCCGTAGGCTGGAGGCGTTGAGAACACGTCAGCAGAAATGGACTATGGTGGAATGAATAGGGAAAGTAATGGGAAGGTGGGGTGTTAAAGTACTGATATATACAGAACGGTAGAACCACATAAGTCACTCAACGCTCGTATTAATGAAAAAAAAGTAATGATATACAGTTTACTAACAATAAAAAATATAAAATTAAACAATAAAACTACAAGCATGAGTAAAATGCTCAACAGAAACTTATATCAGTTTAAAAGGAATAACATCAGTTAAAAATTTCTTTAAATTATTAATATCAGTACACACTCCGAGGTCCCTGCAGGCATCCGAGTAATATAAAAACAGAGACAAAGATAGAAATGTCTAAGTAACGGGAACACTGTTAAAATGTGTTCCACACTCAGCTGTATGCTACAAGCTACATACAAAGCTGCAGGAATATCTACAAATAGGCGGCCATGGGTGAGATGTGAGGGACCAACCTTCACTCTGCTCTAAATGACAATTCCTCTTGGAGGAGGGTCATATACCCACGCCCAGGTGGACACTCTCAAACTTGCTGCTCGTCTGTAAGGCACGCAGGGTCATTAATTACTATGGAAAACTGCACAGAAAAGTGGGATCGTAACAGCAGCTTTTGGTTCAGCATATGACCATTCAGTTCCCGGGACACTTACAAAGTCCTAGCACCAACAGAACTCAACATCCTAGTGTTGTTCATAAAGGTGAGCTAACCACTCCTGGATCATTTAGACTACAGGTTGGATAAAAGCATATTGCGTCAGAGTAGACAGAGCATACTTGGCTTTAGTGGTGGTGACTAGTTATGGTGGTAGTGGTGACTGTATTATCACAGGGAAGGCCAAGCCTAAGTAAGTCATGCAACGCCTGACGAATGAAAAGTATTACGGTTTGATCCAAGGACAGGGAGGGTAACTTCAATTTCCTTGCTCAAGAGCCCTTTGATGGGGGCGGTGGTTATAGTATGATTATAGTGTTCTATTTTATTTATGGAGTACCAGAACCTTTTGGTTCTTCACGTCTATATCCTTGATGTTGGTGAGGGGCTCTTGATTTAGGGAATTGGATCTGTGCTCCAGTTCCCCGAATTAAGCCTGAATGCCTTCCACATTCCCCCCCAGGCGCTGTATAATCCTCCGGGTTTAGCGCTTCCCTCTTGATTATAATTATAATAATAATTCACGTCTATAAACATATTCCGTTTACAAAATTCTATAACAAATTTGCACTATCAGTCCCGACTTGTTACTGTCATGTCTCTTTACACGTAAATCTCCTGTTCCTAATAGCAGAAAATAGGTACCTGAGGTGTTATTGATACTATTCAGTACCGACAAGTTGATAAACAATACACCTGCGCAATATGTGCGTGTGTGTGTGTGTGTGTGTGTGTGTGTGTGTGTGTGTGTGTGTGTGTGTGTGTGTGTGTGTGTGTGTGTGTGTGTGTGTGTGTGTGTGTGTGTGTGTGTGTGTGTGTGTGTGTGTGTGTGTGTGTGCAATAAAATCACAGCAAACAGGTGATATCACAATATGCAGAACAACCACTGTGAAAGAATAGCGAAATTAAAAGCGTTTTCGTGGCTTGTCACATTATCAAGGAATTTAGCTATTCTTTCAGAGTGAGAGAGATAGAGAGAGAGAGAGAGAGAGAGAGAGAGAGAGAGAGAGAGAGAGAGAGAGAGAGAGAGAGAGAGAGAGGTTACTATGCTTGGATTTCTAGAGTGATTTTGGCGCTACGCTTGTAACACTATAAATAAAAGTCTCCTGGTCAGAATTGTGGAAGGAGATTGCATAAGCAAGAATGACAGTAAATTACCACAGGTGGCCACTGAAGCAGGGTGTGACAATTGGTCACTGTAACAGGGTAGGTATACTAGTCACTGTAGCAAGGTGTGACCAGTGGTCACTACAACAAGGTACATATACTAGTGGTCACTGTAGTAAGGTGTGACCACCTGTAGTCACTACAACAGGGTAGGTATACTAGTGATCACTGTAGCAGGGTTTGACCAGTGGTTACTACAACAGGGTACGTATGCTAGTAGTCACTGTATCAGGGTGTGGTCAGCGGTGGTCACTGTAGCAGGGTGTGACCACTAGTGGTAACTGCAACAGGATAGATATAATGGTCAGTATAGCAGGGTGTGTACACTAGTGGTCAGTACAGCAGTGTGTGACCACTAGTGGTTACTACTGCAAAGTAGGTATTCTAGTGGTCACTAACAGGGTAGGTGCACAAGTGGTCACTGTAGCAGGGTAGGCCCACTAGTGGTTGTTTTAGCAGGTTGTGACTTGGTCACTGTAGCAGGGTAGATCTACTAGTGGTCACTGTAACAGGATATGACCGCCAGTGGTCACTGTAGCATGATGTGGCCGCTAGTGGCCACTACAACAGGGTAGATATACCAGTGGTTACTGCAGCATGGTGTGACCACTAGTGGTCAATACAACAGTGTGTGATCACTAGTGGTCACTACCGCATGGTAGGTATACTAGTGGTCACTATAGCAGAGTAGGTCCACATGTGCTCAATGTAGGTTGTGACTTGTGATTGCAACGGCAGATTGTGACCACCAGTGGTCACTGTAGCAGAGTATGACCACCAGTGGTCACTGTAGCAAAGTATGATCACCAGTGGTCACTGTAGCAGGGTGTGACCAGTGGTCACTACAGCAGTGTATGACCACCAGTGGTCACTGAAGCAGAGTATGACCACCAGTGGTCACTGTAGCAAAGTATGATCACCAGTGGTCACTGTAGCAGGGTGTGACCAGTGGTCACTACAGCAGTGTATGACCACCAGTGGTCACTGAAGCAGAGTATGACCACCAGTGGTCACAACAGCAGCCTATAACCATAACTGGGCCATTCTATTGGGAAATGCACATTTATACAGTTCGAATATACACAGCGAGGTCACATTTGCGAAGACTCTCGTGTTTATTATTACGAGAACTGTGGTTTTTTTTAGCAGGCTGGGCTTCGCATTTCTTCTCGGCGAATTATCTTAGAGTATATTCCCAGTGATGCTTTGTATTCCCAGTAATACTGACTACATACTTGTTGCGTTTAATCTCAAACATTTGGAAAAGCGTGGCTGCGAGAGTAGATTGTCTGTTTCCCACTTGTCGAACGGAGGGTCGAGCCTCATCCGCTCTGTTGATTGACATATTCTGGTATTTAACACGCAAATAGGTAAACGGACACAGATTCAACTAATGTGACATTTTATTGTGGCAACGTTTCGCTCTCCAGGAGCATTGTCAAGAAGTTACGAAAGCAAAATGTTGCGATCACAAAATGTAATCAGTTGCATCTGTGTTTGATTACCTATGTGTGTATTAAATAACAGAATATGTCAATGTACGGAGTGGCTGAGGATCGATCTTCCGTTCGACAAGCAGGAAACAGACAAGCTACTCTCGGTCATTAATACCGATACACAAATAACTCGCACTTAGGGGACTGAAACTAATGAAGATGTTGAGGTACGACTAGGACCATCAACCAGTCTAGGTCAGAACGATAGGTCGTCATTAGTGTCAATCTCCTAAGTAGACGTGTTGCTTGTATTTTCTTCCAATCATAGTATTGTGCCTTTTTCTTTACATACTGTTATTTATATATACCCTAGGTAGTAGGATGGTAGACAGGTACTGCCCAGGTCCTACCGTCTTGCCAAGTGAGTGTAAAACGGAAGCCTGTAATTGTTTTACATGACGGTAGGATTGCTGGTGTCTTTTTACCATCTCATTACTGTCTCATAAACATGCAAGATTTCAGTTACGTCTTGCTACTTCTACTTACACTTAGATCACACTACACATGCATGTACAAGCATATATATACACACACCCCTCTGCGTTTTCTTCTATTTTTCTTACTAGTTCTTGTTCTTGTTTATTTCCGCTTATCTCCATGGGGAAGTAGAACAGAATTCTTCCTCCGTAAGCCATGCGTGTCGTAAAAGGCGACTAAATGCCGGGAGCAAGGGACTATTAACCCCTTCTCCTGTATCTATTACTAAGTTTAAAAGAAACTTTCGTTTTTCCTTTTGGGCCACCCTGCCTCGGTGGGATACGGCCGGGGCATTGAAAGAAGAAAATTTATTTATATGATGTGCTAAGCCCGTGTCGCTCATTCAAAACGAGAATTAATGTATGCTCAGTCTTCTGAAAGCGATGGAAAAAAAAATACTAACTGCACCACATAGGGTTAGTGAGATATATACATAGATGAAAATAAAGAATTTCGGCAGGTTCACTTGCCCTTGCTAGGCAGGTGCACCTCCCATCCACTCAAACATTCTGCTGTACCTGTTCAACCTGTGATAATAAAATACTGTCTGTACTTAATCGCATGTGTGTGTGTTTCGTTTCCTTAAGAAACATATTTTCACATTAATATTCCTAAAACTCTGATGGTTCCATGCATTTGCGAGATAGTGACTTGTCAGGGATGTCACGGGGATTTCCAGCATCCAGACTACTCAAGGAACAAGGGATCAGGCCTCTGCTACTTGCGCCGAATAACCCACACGGGTTCAACGCCTTACGAGAGCCAACCGACACAAAGTATTACTAAAAATTATTCTTCTGTTTATTTGATAATTGAGATTATTTAACACTTATATCAGTCAAAAGTTACTATACTTTCGCTTACCTTGCCTCTGGGTGTATCAGGAATTGTTGGTAGGAATAAGTAATGAAAGGGAAGAACAGGTATCCGAGACTATTCTTGAAGCTGCTGTTTCCTGCTCTTAGACGAATGCCTAAAGAGGAACAGCAAAGTTTAATTTAGAACTGCAAAGTTTTGTTTACAAGGGTAAAGTTTGGCCTAGGACTACCAAGCCTGTCTTAGAACTTAAAAGTTTAGTTTGGAACTGCAAAAATGTCGCTCGAAAATGTCATTTTAAAGCCTCAAAGTCTGAGACAGTACGCTGCCAGCTTTAATATTTTGTTTTCACCTCGAAATAAAGTAACACAAAGCATGTTTTCTGTTTTATCACATAACGTAAGATTTCACCCGTAAAACACACGTTTAGTCACGATGTCATTATACAAAACGCACTGAATTTTCAACTTTTCTCGTATTAACTTAAAAGTTTTCGAACCTTAACAATTAGTTTTCAGCCATTTCACATTGTAATTACTTCATATCACATAAACAGATTCTCTGTTCTACGAACCTCATAGTTCCCAAATACATTGTTAAATCACAGTTGTTTTGTTCACGAGAACATAACACGGACGACAGTTCTTTAGGTTAAACTAATAATAATATTCATTGGTAAACGCAAAACCCGTGAGGGTCATATAACGCCTGAGACACGTTGAGCTTTCAATAGTCTACGTTAAAAAAAAAAGTTTGTTTACCAGCCGAAATATTCACTGGAAGCTATGTACCAGACACGTTCTCTTTTGAGGTGGTACACACTTTTTTTCTGGGTGTGTTATCTTGGCATTGTTGCTATTGATGTGTTATCTTAACCTACTTTTAATGTAGTTTGTTATCTTCACAGTCCTAAAGGTGACATAGTTGACGTCGTGAAGCCAAACGATTTTTGAATTCAATGGATTATTGGGAAATTCAGTGGATTACTGGGAAATTCAGTGGAATATTGGGAAATTCAGCGGATTATTGGGAAATTCAGTGGATTATTAATGGATTCGTGGAGTATTAGTGGCTTATAAGTGAATTCAGTGGCTTATAAGTGAATTCAGTGGCATATAAGTGAATTCAGTGGTTTATAAGCGGATTCATGAATGATTATTAGTGATTATTTTCCTGTTCATTCATTATCAGCACTGAATATAAATGAAGGAACAGTGATAGAAGAAACTGACGCATTGTTCCTGTTGTGCGTTGTTACAATTTCTCCTTGGTTCAATGGTTCTTTGGTCAAGTGCTTCCTTGGTCCAGTGCTTCCTTGGTCCAGTGGTTCCTTGGCCCAGTGGTTCCTTAGTTCAGTGGCTCCTTAGTCCAGTGGTTCCTTGGTCCAGTGGTTCCTTGGTTCGGTCGTTCCTTGGTTCGGTGGTTCCTTGGTTCAGTGGTTCTTCGGTCATTTGGCTATTTGATGTTCCTTTATTTCGCTCAGTGGTTGCTTATTTTGTTTTTTTGTCGTTAAGTGGTTCTTTGGATCATTGATCCAGTAGATATTTAAATGTTCCAGTAGTTATTTGGTGCAGTGATCCTTTGGACCGGTGGTTCTCTCCTTTTTAGTCCACTTGCTCAATGGTTCAGTGACTTCCTGACACTAGCTATGGCGAAGCGACAGTTACTATTTCCAGTGATACACTGGATAGGATACCGGTACAACGGTACGTCAGTCTAGCGATGCAGTGGATGCCCGGTACCGAGGTACAGCGGCACACGAGTTCGGTATTAGAGTGGATAAACGAGTCCAATATTTAGCCGTACGAAGAACGGAGCACTCGGGGTAGGGGGTGGGCCAGGCGGCAGGAGCAATACTAAACTCCCCCTTTCAGCTGGCCGTCTGGCGAGACACTGAGAGCCAGCGCATGGCAAAACCCTCGCCACTATTCCTCCCCTTTACTCCTCCCCTCAATGGATGACCTCTACTCCCCTTGACCCTAAATGACCCGTCCCTCCTACCGTGGCCCATGCCGGCCTCTTCTACCTTTGTGAAACCGGGGGTTGTGAGAATTTCCCTTCTTAGCCTCCCGATACAGCACTTCCCACCACTTACTCTCCACCTACTCAACACTTTATGCAACAGGGAAATAAGAATGATGTAGAAATACGTGATGGAATTATTTGTTACACTAATCATGAAAATACGTTGAAAACACAAATGCTGATTAAGTATAGCTTATGCATGGGTGCTGGGAAGCGAGCAATACAATGGTTTATGAAGGGGGGAGGGGGTTATAATGATCTGTTGCACAGCCAGAAGTGGGGACACGAGCTATAATCTGGTGAAAAGGTACACTTAGAATTACGAAGTCTTACATACCTCCACTCTATTAGTTCACCACCAGCTAAATTGTACCCAACAGTCAGAGTAGTTAGCTTGTTCCCCTTAATGAAGGAACAAGGAACTTTTGCGTGAACCCTCCTCTGCCTTCCCCTCAGATGGATGATAGGAGTGAATGGACATCACGTCCAGTCTTTTCCCCTCCCCTAAAAAAATAACTGAGGGTTAGAAGAATCAATGTTTTTAAAAAATATTTAAACTTTTTTTAGCCCTAATCTTAATAAATCCCTAAACATTCAGAAGTTTGGACAAGATAATTTCACTTCCTGTTACAAAAATGACATAATTTAAAGACAAAAAAATACTTTTCTGATAAAGTATGGGTCAGTCATAGCTCTTTTTTTTAAAGCCCCTAACAGCAAGGATTCAAAAATGAGCCTCCCCATATATTAAGGAGTCTAGGATCACTAGGTCAGTTTAAGCGTCACAAAACTTACACCAGACTACGTATCACCTCCCATTCCTAAAGAACCTCCGAACTTCGCTAATCAGGTACATTACCTCTCTTTTTACGATCTACATAAAATATCACAACACACTACAATGTAATTCTTCTTATATTAAACCACAAAGAATTAGAAAATATTTATTTTTAACAGAACGGATGATTGGAACACATGGCGTTGTCCATTGTACAATGTTGGCCTAGCAAGATTTGTTCATTGAGATTTGTTTTTATACGGACCATATATTAAGGAAGGTGTGGGCAGTGGCGTGCTAGAACTCGCCACTGCCATACTGGTGTGAGATTCATCTGCAAAAGTGCAGATGAATCTCGCCACACTGGGGCTCATGCTAATCTTTCTATGGTGCAGAGAAATGCACCTAGTTTTTCGGATCTTATTGGGCCAACATAGTACAGAGGACAACGATCTGGTTTGCCATAGGTTCGAACACTCTCTTTTGAGAATTGCTTATAATCATGTCAATATAATTTAAAAGTCACCGTCGATAAGAGGAAACTGGACAAGTATCTTCACTAGGTGGCAGATCAACGAGGCTGTGGTGGATATGTGGAGCAGCGGGCCACCAGCAGTAACAACAGCCTGGTTGACCAGGCAGGCACCGGAAGAGTCTGGCTCATGACCGTGCTCTGGAAGTAGAAAGATTCTCAGAATTCATCAAAGGTATAAAGGCATATATTGACAAGAAAATTAAAAACCTCTACGTAAAAAAAAAACAACTTTTAAATACAATACAAAAAAAAATATTATAATCTTATATTCCCTTTTGAAATTAGACATTTTCAATTGGAACATATTTTTTTTTTGTTTACTTTTTTCAAATAAGCTTTACTTTGCCTTACTAATATAAACGCTTTTTCCTTTCCTTAATTCATACTAACATCCAGTCTTCTTAGGTTATTACAGAGCCGCTTTAGCACACATTATGAGAACTTCACAGGGAATACTTAACAGGGGAGCCGGCATCAAGGTGATTCCATGGTACAACCCCCTACTTACCACTGGTTACACTTAAAATTTACAGATCTTATGTAATTCCACTATTTCCCTTGACTAGAAATGGGGGACCAGCATCTCTATGGCCTTCCGTCGAGTAGGTGAAGATGGACTATAAGGCGTCAGAAAAAAAAATAGACTTAAATGGGCGACAGTCTTTTAAGCAATGGAAATCTGGACATTAAACCGACATCTAGTAGCACTGCTCAACCACAAACATTTCACTCACCTTAATATCGGTGTAGAACTCCGTAGCAGTGGTTGATGGTGGTTGTGGTTGATGAGTTCTGATGGTTGATGGTGGCAGTGGTTAATGGAGGTAATGGTTGATGGTGGTAACGAAATATGGTGGTAATGGTAGACGGAAGTCGTGGTTGATGGTGATAATAGTTGGTAGTAGTTATAGTTGAAGGTAATTGTGGTTGGCGATAGTTGATGGTTGTAGTAGAAATACAAGTGATTGTAGTGGTGTTGATGAGCTTTAGAAACAGCCGAGCCCAGCCATGGTAGCGAAGGTCTCTTACCACACACTCATTTCTTTTATTTATTACAGTGACCTTCAGTTGACACACTGACTCAAAGTTATTTTTATCTTATTCTTCTTTTTATTATTATTTTCTTCTTCTTCTTCTTCTTCTCCTTATTATTATTATTATTATCATTATTATTATTATTATTATTATTATTATTATTATTATTATTATTATTATTATTATTATTATTATTATTATTATTATTATTATAACGATGGATTCAGAGCACTTCACCGGCGCCCATCCCATAAAAGTGCCAAGAAATTCTTAATCGAGTTTAAATCGAAGCTTCGTTTTAATGCCACAACAGCGAGAGAAATATCCGTGAATGGTGAGATAACTGCTTAGCCAGACTTGTCTCTTTACAATGAGGGAGGAACACAAGTGAAACGTACGTGCGTCAGGCAGTTGTTTTCTAAAGTTTTCACCCTGACAAAAGAAAAAACACATGGCTCTGCTGAAATATCTAATGCTGACGGAGGCGAACGATTGTCCAGCGATCTCGTAGAGAGTTGTTCTTGGAGTACCAGCCCTGTATTTTCCTTCGTCTTGAATCCATGTTTCACTGAACAAGGCTTTCAATACAGCCTGTTTGTCCACAATATTTCATCTCGGGTCGGTCGGCACACATCCACCTAGTTAAACTCACCACAAATGTGAAGAGGAGACACTCGTTGCAAAATAAGTTTTTATGACAAGGTTTCGCTCTGCATAGAGGTAGAAATGCACTCTCCAGAAAGGACTGGACTGGACTGTGCTCCTAGACGCACGCTTCTCTCAAGACTATCACTGAGATTCCTATTCTTTCCCCATTCCATGCGCTTGCAATTTGCAACACAGAGTGCTTAGAGCAAACCTCATTTCTCCGCCTCCCCCTCTGGTTATGTGTGTGTGTGTGTGTGTGTGTATATATATATATATATATATATATATATATATATATATATATATATATGTATATGTATATATATGTATATATATATATATATATATATATATATATATATATATATATATATATATATATATATATATATATATATATATATATATATATAATATAATATATATATATATATATATATATATATATATATATATATATATATATATATATATATATATATATATATATATATATATATATATATATATATATATATATATATATATATATATATACATATATATATATATATATATATATATATATGTATGTTTGTATGTATGTGTGTGTGTGTGTACTCACCTAGTTGAGGTTGCAGGGGTTGAGTCCAAGCTCCTGGCCCCGACTCTTCACTGATCGCTACTAGGTCACTCCCCCTGAACCGTGAGCTTTATCATACCTCTGCTTAAAGCTATGTATGGATCCTGCCTCCACTACATCGCTTCCCAAACTATTCCACTTCATGACTACTCTGTGGCTGAAGAAATACTGTGTCTTCAACATCCAACTATGTCCCCTTGTTGCTGTGTCCCATCTCTGGAACATCCTGTCTTTGTCCACTTTGTCAATTCCTCTCAGTATTTTGTATGTCGCTATCATGTCCCCCCTATCTCTCTTGTCCTCCAGTGTCGTCAGGTTGATTTCCCTTAACCTCTCCTCGTAGGACATACCTCTTAGCTCTGGGACTAGTCTTGTTGCAAACCTTTGCACTTTCTCTAGTTTCTTTACGTGCTTGGATAGGTGTGGGTTCCAAACTGGTGCCGCATACTCCAATATGGGCCTAACGTACACGGTGTACAGGGTCCTGAACGATTCCTTATTAGATGTCGGAATGCTGTTCTGAGGTTTGCCAGGCGCCCATATGCTGCACCAGTTATTTGGTTGATATGCGCTTCAGGAGATGTGCCTGGTGTTATACTCACCCCAAGATCTTTTTCCTTGAGTGAGGTTTGTAGTCTCTGACCTCCTAGACTGTACTCCGTCTGCGGTCTTCTTTGCCCTTCCCCAATCTTCATGACTTTGCACTTGGTGGGGTTGAACTCCAGGAGCCAATTGCTGGACCAGGTCTGCAGCCTGTCCAGATCCCTTTGTAGTTCTGCCTGGTCTTCGATCGAATGAATTCTTCTCATCAACTTCACGTCATCTGCAAACAGGGACACTTCGGAGTCTATTCCTTCCGTCATGTCGTTCACAAATACCAGAAGCAGCACTGGTCCTAGGACTGACCCCTGTGGGACCCCGCTGGTCACAGGTGCCCACCCAGACACCTCGCCACGTACCATGACTCGCTGCTGTCTTCCTCACAAGTATTCCATGATCCATTGTAGTGCCTTCCCTGTTATCCCTGTTTGGTCCTCCAGTTTTTGCACTAATCTCTTGTGTGGAACTGTGTCAAACGCCTTCTTGCAGTCCAAGAAAATGCAATCCACCCACTCCTCTCTCTCTTGTTTTACTGCTGTCACCATGTCATAGAACTCCAGTAGGTTTGTGACACAGGATTTCCCGTCCCTGAAATCATGTTTCCTGCTGTTGATGAGATCATTCTTTTCTAGGTGTTCCACCACTCTTCTCCTGATAATCTTCCCCATGACTTTGCATACTATACATGTCAGTGACACTGGTCTGTAGTTTAGTGCTTCATGCCTGTCTCCTTTTTTAAAGATTGGGACTACATTTGCTGTCTTTCATGCCTAAGGCAATCTCCCTGTTTTGATAAATGTATTGAATATTGCTGTTAGGGGTACACATAGCGCCTCTGCTCCCTCTCTCAGGACCCATGGAGAGATGTTATCTGGCCCCATTGCCTTTGAGGTATTTAGCTCACTCAGAAGCCTCTTCACTTCTTCCTCGGTTGTGTGTACTGTGTCTAGCACTTGGTGGTGTGCCCCACCTCTCCGTCTTTCTGGAGCCCCTTCTGTCTCCTCTGTGAACACTTCTTTAAATCTCTTGTTGAGTTCCTCACATACTTAACGGTCATTTCTTGTTGTCTCTCCTCCCTTCTTATCTCTGCATATTCATTTCTGGCTCTACGACTGCTCTCTTTATTCTCCTGGGTCCTTTGTCATCTATATTTCTTCCATTCCCTTGCACACTTGGTTTTTGCCTCCCTACACCTTTGGGTGAACCATGGGCTCATCCTGGCTTGTTCATTATTCCTGTTACCCTTGGGTGTGTGTGTTTATGTGTGTGTGTTTGTGTGTGTGTGTGTGTGTGTGTGTGTGTGTGTGTGTGTGTGTGTGTGTGTGTGTGTGTGTGTGTGTGTGTGTGTGTGTGTGTGTGTGTGTGTGTGTGTGTGCGCGAGAGAGTGAGTGAGTGAGTTTGTATGTATGTGTATATGAGGAATTATACGTATATGCGAACCTGGGAATCTTAATGTGAAGACATTTCACTAACTTGGCTCTCAGAAATTCTGAGTGAAATTAAACCTGACAGACACAGAAGGACAAAAACAAAAAGCTACGAGACTCAGGAGAAACTACATTTGTAAGTAGAGATGAAATGAAATGTGTAATAATAGTTTTCCTCATAAAGAATAACAGAGGTTGTAAAACCTATTAAGGATGGAACAGACTGGTAAGCTGGAATTGTTTGAAAAATCGTAAATTATCATTAGTTTTCATTACAAGTGTAATCAACATATTTTAAATAAAAAATGTAGTATGTTAGAAAATCATCCAACTAGTCTGAAAGGTCGAGATATGCAATAATAATAGTATATATGCAAGTCCACGACTGTGTAGCCTCTTAGCCAAGCTACAGGAAGTTTGTCCATTAGAGCCAAGAGAAATGCTGGCCGATAAGATTAGTCTTCACAGTGACAATGGCTTGAAATAAAATTCTTGGGCAAACAAACTGGCACACTTAACGAAGTACAGACGTATTTTTCTGGATAAACACCGACGTGAGAAGAAACATGAGAACATTAGGGAGAGAGTGTAAACGAGACGAGCAGATCGGGAACAGGAAGGAGGCAGAGTGACCTATCTGTATGAGTGGGTGAACTCAGTGAGTGAAGGATTAGGTTTAGGTTAGGTAAGATTTGTCAGGAAACAGGACAAGTGTTTCCTGACGCGGTTCTTAGTCATTTGATGACCTGACTTTAGAGTTTTTAGTTATCTGACCGAGGCCTTCCGCTGGCTTACCCTTTAAAAATAAAGATTTTAAATTGTTCAGTGAAGGAGAAGATGACCTTACTGAAGAAAGTTCATTGAGGGAAATTTTTTACTCACTGATTGAGAGGGTCAGCTCTTTAAAAGAGAGGGTGAGCTCTCTGAAGTTCAGCTCTGCCCAGCTTATATTTTGTCAGAGTACTTATAACAGATGCCGCTTAGTACACGAATTCGTGAAGTAGAACTTATTTAATGATGTTCAGGCAAGGTGTCACGAAGCGCAACGCAAGTGTGTATACCGAGGCATGAAATGTTGCTTCATTATAATATCGAGAGGCTAGTGCAACAACGAGTCCCGATTGTCTCTATATATGCGTAGTGATGTATAAAATAATCCAAGTTTCATTTCCTTCTTTTGTTCTCTCTGTCTCTTGTCTGTTTCTCTCTTTCTGTCTCATATATAAATCTGTTATGTTAGAGATACATGTATATCCATACAAATTTTATTTTTTTATTATGTATGGGTTAGGCCAGTGTGAAGGTGGTAACTTGAAACCCCCGGAGCTGCTGAACCTTTAACGGGGTATTTGAGTACATTTCAACAGCCCTACTTAAGTTTCTAGCTCAGGCTGACATATTTCTACACAATGTTTGTGACTTATCCTGTGGGATGGACTATGACAGGAAAACTTAGCTAGATTTTATTCTCACTGTGGAAGTGCCATACAGAATAGTGTGACAAGAAACTAGATTTTAACAGGATGACTATGATATTGAACAGTGCATCGGCACTCTGTGGGTGTTCGTACAATGTTACTATCATGTAGGTTACAGTAGGGAACCAGCACGCTACTGGTGTTCCCAGAACGTAACTATCATATAGAATAGGGGAAGTAACACATTGATGTTTCCTATTTTGCTTAACCGGAAGAAAAAAGGTCGTTGTCACTGCCTCAACCACCGCACCCATCCTCTCTTCGCCAGCATCCCTTCTCCATCCTATTTCCTCCCTCCTTCCTTCCTCCTCCTGGATCCTAATCCTCTTCCAGTCCTTCTCTCCTCTCCACTTTACGTTATTGCCCTTCCCTTCTTCCCCCCTCACATTTTTTTACATCTCTGTATCACCTCCACACTTGTCCACGTCCTACAAAATCCTCGACAAGCATAGTCGCCGCCGCCGCAGCCAACAAGACCACTACCATCACCACTACCACCACCACTACCACCACCACTACCACCACCGCTACCACCACCGCTACCACCACCACTACCACCACCACTACCACCACCACTGCCACCACCACTGCCACCACCACTACCACCACCACTACCACCACCACTACCACCACCACTACCACCACCACTACCACCACCACTACCACCACCACTACCACCACCACCAACAACAACAACACCGGAGCCCACAAGTCCGCTACCATCACCACTACCACCACCACTATCACCACCACTACCACCACCGCTACCACCACCGCTACCACCACCACTACCACCACCACTACCACCACCACTGCCACCACCACTACCACCACCACTACCACCACCACTACCACCACCACTACCACCACCACTACTACCACCACTACCACCACCACTACCACCACCACTACCACCACCACTACCACCAACACTACCACCAACACTACCATCACCACCAACTCCACCACCAACTCCTCAACAGTCGCCAAACAAGACAAAGCTTAACACTTCCCCACATTTCCAATTTCTTTCTTCATCTCCCTCCTTCAAATGAGATGCCGTCATTCTGGCGAAAGGCTTTTAATTCAAGAAACTAAAGTTACCCCACCCCTTCCTTGGAACAAACCACGTCACCTCCCATTCCTCCGAGGTTTATAACCTCTATGGATTTATGTTTCCCCATTAACCCATCTTATCACATCCACTTTGCCACAAGCCTTTTTTTCCCCTTCCAACTTCTGCTACTCATTTACCCATTTTCATATCTTCTTAGATACCCTTCCTTCCAACACCTCTTCCTCATTTCCATCCATATCATCTACCCACCAATTCACATTCGTGAAAACCACAACATAATTGCCACTACCTCCACCTCCCATCTTCGATCATCACTGCATAGTACCTACCCCATGCACTCACCCTTCCCTCTTCTCCATCACCACCACTTTTCTCCGCCACTACAGTAATTTATATCCAAACGTCATACAGCAGAATACGGAAGCAGAAATGCGCGAGGAGCACAACGGGGCCACAAAAGGCATTACTGAAGAGAAGGCAAAGAAAATATAAACACTGATTATTTAAGAATTCATTCATGAGAAAATTGACTGGAAGATGTTGGAAGATAATTAAGACCCAGACACGTGGAAAGCGAGACTAATAGCAGCAGCAATGCAAAACCGCACAGGACAACACATCAAGAATATCATAACGATGGGATTTTTTTGTGCTGTAATTCAAGAAGAGCTCAACCCGTGTGGGTCATTCAGTGTAAGAAATGGTGGCTGTTTGTCCCTCCGTCTGGTAATCGCAGCCCGATCTCTGACAAGACAATTTGTTAAGCTTGGGTTCCAGTCAGTAGGGTTGTTAAAATCGGTTTCTGACTAGTCTGGCTGTTTGGTGATCAAACATGAATGGAAGGAAAGTAGTTCGTATGACTGGATCTTGTCATTACATATAATACTAAGAAAAAACTTGAAAATTAAATGCTGCTAGGTACAAGCCATCACTGTCCTAAAATTTGAAGAAGTCTACCAAGTATGATAAACAAACAGAACTGGAAGAAAAGACAATGAACAATGTGATAAAATGACCAGTTGCGATTTTCCGGGTGCTGGAAAGAAAATTATTTCTTGAGAAGAGGAGTATCTTGAAGAACGTAGAGAGCTGATAAGAAAATTATTTCTTGAGAAGATTTGTATCTTGAAGAACGTAGAGAGCTGATAAGTGTTTCAAATCAGTAACGGGTCAAAAATTAAATGTAGCAGATCACAGCAAATCAACAGAAGAATGAGAACAATGGTAAACAAGAAAATGACCCTAAAAATAATAGCAAATATACAAGAGGACGAAGGAAAGACGAGTAACGCTTCAATAAGATAAATCATAACTAAAATTGCCCTACAGCCACATATGAAGGAAAATAATTGATCAGACGGAGCTGAATAACATATTTATGAACGTATTTATAAAGGAAACAAGGAAATTTCAATATAGACGAGAATAAAGGAGTCGATGATATAGGGTGATGAATGAAATCACAAGGCAGCTGAAGAAGCAACTAAGGAAGCTGTACACATCAAAAGCTATTTTATCTGACAAAGTTTCACTTTGGACACTGAGAGGCGCAGAAGAGCTATGTAATCGAACATTAAATGGTATAAAATACCGACAGGTTGTTAGGTAAGACACATATGCAACAGTTAGGTATCTTTATTTTGAAACGTTTCGCCTACACAGTAGGCTTCTTCAGTCGAGTACAGAAAAGTTGATAGAAGCAGAAGATACTTGAAGACGATGTAATCAGTCCATCACCCTTAAAGTTTTGAGGTGGTCAGTCCCTCAGTCTGGAGAAGAGCATTGTTCCGTAGTATGAAACAATGCCCTTCTCCAGACTGAGGGACTGACCACCTCAAAACTTTAAGGGTGATGGACTGATTACATCGTCTTCAAGTATCTTCTGCTTCTATCAACTTTTCTGTACTCGACTGAAGAAGCCTACTGTGTAGGCAAAACGTTTCAAAATAAAGATACCTAACTGTTGCATATGTGTCTTACCTAACAGCTATGTAATCGACGACCCACAGTCTACAACAATTCAATGGAAAATGGGCATATGATAGTAAGCTTGAAAAAAAAGAACAGGTACATATTTTTAAACTGTGAAAGTAGTGGAGCATCAGTAGAGGAATTAATACTGAAACGACAGCCGGTATTGAAGACAGGAAAATCTATTCTCGTGAACCAACTGTTGATCTTTAAAGAGGTATTGAATTTTATTCAGAAAGAGAAAGATGGGTGTACTGCATTTTCCTGAATTCCAAGACAGCTTTAAACTCAGTGTTCCGCAAAAGACTTATCCATCAACAAGAGGGGCGAGCAAAGTTGGCAGAGGAGTAACTACAATTAAATGCAGAATTCCTAGGGCAAAAATGGCAGACTATTATTGTCTTGCCAAGTGCAGGCACTGTACTTCCCACCTCTAGGACTCAAAACCGGCTAACCAGTTTCTTTGAATCTCTTCACAAAATATTACCATGCTCACACTCCAACAGTTCATCAAATCCTAAAAACCATTTGTCTCCACTCATTCCTCTCTAACACCCTCACTTATGCTGCATGTCCCACCCCGTTTACCCTCCCTCCCTCCAACCTTGCTTAGAACGATCCCTACCCCACCTTCTCTCCACTACAGATTAATACTCCCTCCAAGTCATTCTATTTTCTTCCATCCTCTCTAACCGAACCACCTCAACAACCCATCTTCAGCCCTCTAGATAATACATTTAGTAACCCCACACTTCCTGCTAATCTCCAAGCTACGGATTCACTGCATAATATTCACACTATACATTGCCCTCAGACACGAGATATCCACTATACTCTTATACATTTCCCCCTCAGTGCACCACTCACTGCTTTTCCCTCGTCAGTTCTATGATTCACCCTGCCTTCCATGGACGCATCTGCCAACACGTTCACTCCCAAATATCTGAATACATTCACTTCCTCCATACTCCATCCAATCTGATATATATATATATATATATATATATATATATATATATATATATATATATATATATATATATATATATATATATATATATACATATATACATATATATATATATATATATATATATATATATATATATATATATATATATATATATATATATATATATATATACACACACACACACACACGTCGGGTGTCTCACACCGAGGCAGGGTGACCCGAAAAAGAAATGAAAGCTTTCCTTTTAATATTTAGTATTATACACAGGAGATGGGGTTACTAGTCTGTTGCTCCCGGCATTTTCGCCGCCTCTTACTACACGCAAGGTTAACCGAAGGATTCTCTTCCATTTCCCCATGGAGATGAAAGGAAATAAAGAACAAGAACTATTAACAAAACAGAAGAAAACTCAAATAGATGTGTATACACATACGTGTTCATGTAAGCAATCCCATCATTGTGAAACACATTTTATGTTGCCATTTCACACTCATTAATACCTTCCAGTACATATAGTTAAAGTTGTCAGTGGCTTTTGTATCATGTGGGTCCTCTTTATTAGATGATTTCAGATTACTCAGTCATATGACGAATGTCTGCAGTCTCCAGGAGTTATAGACATGTGGCTACTGGAATTCATTCACAAAATGTGCAGATTCATAAGTCATTATATAATGGTTTGATGCTGTTGTTAGTGAAATTCTAATATAAAACAGATTACGTATCCGTAGGAAGGAAAGACAGTCTTATCAAGTGTGTAAATAAAAATTTTGTCGATACACAGTGTCTCTCTCTACCAAGTAATCCGGTGTTAAGGGTCAGCAAGAAGACCTGTCAACAACGGTTTTAACAAATACCAAGTATTAAATAAGAAACACATTAATCCCATACACAGTGAGGAAAATACCAAATTTGTTCCTACAGTTCCTACCAAATTTGCCTTTTCATAGCAGCGCGTGCTGGTCTCTCAAGGAATGGGAAGTGGCGGAGTATTTTTGGCAGGAGTCAATACTCCCGCCTCAGCCAGCACCTCCCAGAGGGATTCGAACACTGGTGACCCGATTATTTTTCACATACACACACACACACACACACACACACACACACACACACACACACACACACACACACACACACACACACACACACACACACACACACACACACACACACATATATATACATGTTGGTCTTCATGATGTGCATGACGCCATTCATCAACTGACTCGTCGATATACATCATTCATTAATTGATTCATGGATATACATATAGTACTTAATAATAATTAATTATTTGTGTTATGACTTCAAAAAGACTCGTGTTTTGACGTCATTCCTGAAGCAAACCTGATCTTGCGTCATTCCTGAGCACAGATGTTCCGTGATCTTATTCACGTGATTTGTTTACCTGGCCACCAGAAATATAATTTTATTTACTGTTTGATATCATGCAATCATATGATTTGGGGGCATGATGTCAGTAATCCAGAAGATTTCTTTTTTTGACATCATCAGCTGATCGATTATGTATGGTCAGTAAGTTATTTGACTGACTTCTTAGTGGACTAAATTAGCTGATTATTATTATTTATGTAATTATTGTTGTTATTTGTACTTTTATCGTTTTATTATAAATGTTTTATTGTTGTTATTATTATACTAGGGAAGAGCCATAAACCCTTAAGTGCTATACAGCATTTGTGGAATGAGACATAATTAGGTTTAATTCAGATGATATTCCTAGTTCCGTGGATCAAGAACCCTTTATTAGCCTCAGGAAGTAATAAAGCCACAGTGGTCGAAGAGCACCTTTGGAAATTAAAGGTAATTAAACCTGATTCAAGGAAGTGGAAGGAGCTCCATTTTTCCCTGGATCTAAAGCCCTTCCTCGGCAACGAGCACCCTCCACTGAAAGGAAGGGGGCGGATTTTTGACAATTTGCTATGTATGGGAATCTGCTGTGTCTATATATCTCTAGATATTAACAAGTTAAGGAAACCTAGAGAACAAATGGATTTGTCAGTTAAAAATAGGAGAGGAAAGTTATTAAATGGAGAGTTAGAGGTATTGGGAAGATGGAGGGAATATTTTGAGGAATTGTTAAATGTTGACGAAGATAGGGAAGCTGTGATTTCGTGTATAGGACAAGGAGGAATAACATCTTGTAGGAGTGAGGAAGAGCCAGTTGTGAGTGTGGGGGAAGCTCGTGAGGCACTAGGTAAAATGAAAGGGGGTAAGGCAGCCGGGATTGATGGGATAAAGATAGAAATGTTAAAAGCAGGTGGGGATATAGTTATGGAGTGGTTGGTGCAATTATTTAATAAATGTATGGAAGAGGGTAAGGTACCTAGGGATTGGCAGAGAGCATGCATAGTTCCTTTATATAAAGGCAAAGGGGACAAAAGAGAGTGCAAAAATTATAGGGGGATAGGTCTGTTGAGTATACCTGGTAAAGTGTATGGTAGAGTTATTATTGAAAGAATTAAGAGTAAGACGGAGAATAGGATAGCAGATGAACAAGGAGGCTTTAGGAAAGGTAGGGGGTGTGTGGACCAGGTGTTTACAATGAAACATATAAGTGAACAGTATTTAGATAAGGCTAAAGAGGTCTTTGTGGCATTTATGGATTTGGAAAAGGCGTATGACAGGGTGGATAGGGGGGCAATGTGGCAGATGTTGCAGGTGTATGGTGTAGGAGGTAGGTTACTGAAAGCAGTGAAGAGTTTTTACGAGGATAGTGAGGCTCAAGTTAGAGTATTTAGGAAAGAGGGAAATTATTTCCCAGTAAAAGTAGGCCTTAGAAAAGGATGTGCGATGTCACCGTGGTTGTTTAATATATTTATAGATGGGGTTGTAAAAGAAGTAAATGCGAGGGTCTTGGCAAGAGGCGTGGAGTTAAAAGAGTTGGATAACAAAAAGATTAGGTGATGAAAGATTGGATATCAGATTGGAGGGAGAGAGTATGGAGGAGGTGAATGTATTCAGAAATTTGGGATTGGACGTGTCAGCGGATGGGTCTATGAAAGATGAGGTGAATCATTGAATTGATGAGGGGAAAAGGGTGAGTGGTGCACTTAGGAGTCTGTGGAGACAAAGAACTTTGTCCTTGGAGGCAAAGAGGGGAATGTATGAGAGTATAGTTTTACCAACGCTCTTATATGGGTGTGAAGCATGGGTGATGAATGTTGCAGCAAGGAGAAGGCTGGAGGCAGTGGAGATGTCATGTCTGAGGGCAATGTGTGGTGTGAATATAATGCAGAGAATTCGTAGTTTGGAAGTTAGGAGGAGGTGAGGGATTACCAAAACTGTTGTCCAGAGGGCTGAGGAAGGGTTGTTGAGGTGGTTCGGACATGTAGAGAGAATGGAGCGAAACGGAGTGACTTCAAGAGTGTATCAGTCTGTAGTGGAAGGAAGGCGGGGTAGGGGTCGGCCTAGGAAAGGTTGGAGGGAGGGGGTAAAGGAGGTTTTGTGTGCGAGGGGCTTGGACTTCCAGCAGGCATGCGTGAGCGTGTTTGATAGGAGTGAATGGAGACAAATGGTTTTTAATACTTGACGTGCTGTTGGAGTGTGAGCAAAGCAACATTTATGAAGGGGCTCAGGGAAATCGGCAGGCCGGACTTGAGTCCTGGAGATGGGAAGTACAGTGCCTGCACTCTGAAAGAGGGGTGTTAATGTTGCAGTTTAAAAACTGTAGTGTAAAGCACCCTTCTGGCAAGACAGTGATGGAGTGAATGATGATGAAAGTTTTTCTTTTTCGGGCCACCCTGCCTTGGTGGGAATCGGCCAGTGTGATAATAAATAAATAAATATATATATATATATATATATATATATATATATATATATATATATATATATATATATATATATATATATATATATATACATATATATATATATATATATATATATATATATATATATATATATATATATATATATATATATATATATATATATATATATATATAATGTCGTCCTGAATATTTAAAACTGGTCAATTAGCAAGAATTCATTTAAAATTAAGTTCTTTCTAAAATTTTCTCCTATACATTTAGACATTTTTTTTCATTATAGTTAATGTAAAAATTAATAATTTTGTATCAAAAGAACCTTAGAGAACTTACCTAAACAAGGGGGAAGCACTAAACCCGGAGGATTATACAGCGCCTGGGGATGGGGATGTGGAAGGCATTCAGGCTTAATTTGGGGAACTGGATTGCTACCAGATAAGTCTCCAAACTAAAAGAGACGAGATATGGAAAAATAGTATTAGAGTTGAAAAGTGTCATAGGAGCGAAAGATTATGGAAAATATAATCAAGACGAAAAACGATTATCATAGAGGATAGACAAGGACGTGAAATCAGGACAGAAAGATTTAAACTCACGACTCAGAGTAAAGGAAGGATGTCAGAAGGAAACTCTGCAATATTCACGTTGAAAGGAAATCGACTTGTGAAAACAGGTAACCCAAGTCAATTGTATATGTGTGGAATTAGGAACCTCCTGCAGCTGCTACTTGAAATTAGGTCCAGGAAGTAGATTTAAACACTACGCACACGGTTCATTAGTAAACAAACGTGGTATCTAACCAAACAAACAAAACCTGATGCAATTTCGCTACCTCATTAGAAAAAAAATTATGCAGGTTGAAATAAATGAAAGGAAAAATGTGTGAAAGAGGATAATTAAACGAATCCAGAAACTCAATTTAAGTTTTTCCTGTCAACACAGCTCGAGACGTGAGCCATCTCTTGGTGTCCGGAGAAAGGACGGAATGAGAGAGGGAAAGAGGGAGGGACGAAGAGAGAGAGAGAGGGAGAGGGAGAGAAAGAGAGAGAAAGAAATCACTTCTTAAGCTCCTAAAATAATTAGACTGCTTCACCTTACAAGCCTATATCAAGTACAGGGAATCTGTCAGCACTAGAACTCCACAAGCAGATATAGCTCAAAATATCGCTTCTGAAAATTCAGGTACAACTTATTTTGGCCACCGCAGAGGGAACATCCATTATCCAACAACGAAGCAAGCCTTGGCTCTATCAGCTGTACTTCTAATAGTACACCTGACAATACTGTTCCAACATCTACTGGTACACCTGACAGCAGTGGTCCATCTGCCGACCCCGAGTCAGGTTTTTCTCCACCAGAGATTGCTTTAGCTAACAATCAGCTGACCGACACTGCAAATAACAAATGTCGAGCTGAAGCTCGAGTAGCAGAGATATATCAGGAAGAGGGCGTGGAAGAGGGAGTGGAAGAGGGCGTGGAAGAGGGCGTGGAAGAGGACGTCGCAGAGAAAAAGACAGCTACCCACAGCCGTCTCACCTCTGCCAACACAGACCCCGAAAAACGCCCTCTAAGCACATAACCATCAGGCTCACCAGAAGCAGTACATAAAATTCAGCTGCTGAATCAGCAGTGATACACAAGAAGAGTAGGAAATAGGAGATCAGTCTTGTGCCCCTTCAGGTGACTGAATGGGCGCACCTGCGAGATACCAGGTGCAAATACAGCCCCAAGATGAGACATCAAGGAGGCCACAGGAACTTGACAAACAGGATAACCAGTTCATTAGTGATTTATTCTCGGAACAAACCAGCAGAATCTCAGAACTGGTGAACACTAAGTGACTCCTATCTCTGCTCAGCAGGTGGTTTTGTGTCTTATAAAATACGACAGAGGTACCTCCCGGTGTACTACCTGTCTCTTTTCCTCCTTTCAGAAAGTGTGTGCTCAGCTGTTTGTGGTTGATGAGGTCGAGTCACAGCTCCTGGTGTGTGAGAGAGAGACAGATTTGTACACACCGATTAATGTTTGCTTCTTTGGCCACTTTGATTTATGGTCTTCTGAGCCTTATCATATATCTTTTCGAAGCCGTGTATTCCATTTGTCAGCAATACTTACTCATCCAAGTCGTTTGATTGCTCAGTCACCCAAAGACTAAAGAAATATTTCCATACATCCCTATGACTCATTTGTATTTTCAACTTCCACCAGTACCCCTTTCGGCTGCACTTTTTTCGTTTTTGCTCAGTTGACAACTCTGGCATGTTGTTATCCTTGCTGCTCGTAAAAAATGATCTTTATATAATGTTTCACCTCTGTTTAAAGAGTATTCAGTGTATGTGATTGTTATGACGCTCTAGTCCACGGGTCCCGTGGACTAGAGCCTCATGTGTTTTCGCTCACCATGAGGCGGGCCAAAGCAGCATGGGTTCGACTCCTTGGCTAGTCGCAGTGTTGTTATTGATTATATATATATATATATATATAATATATATATTATCGTGCCGAATAGGTAAAACTTGCGATTTTAGCTTAAATAGCAACACACTTCTTGCCGAATGAGGCAAACGGTCAGATAATGGCCAGTGTTGTTAACTTTTCTGAGTCTGTATTTTGAAGGTACATTTAGCATAAGCAAATTAGCAAGTAGAGTTAGAAACCTTGTCTGTCTTGCTACACTTAAAGGATGGAGGATCGAGCCTCCAGCACGCCTTGTGCTGAATAACCAATATGGATTGAACTTTTCACGTAAATACATAAAGAGCTTGAACAAGAGTAAGTCCACGACATGATGTCAGCAAGGCAGAGATCTTAGACGACCTGGTGTGTATTATAGTGGTGGTCGTGTTGGTGATGATTGTGGTAGGTGGGAGGAGGAGGAAGAGGAAGAGCCGGTTAAGGAGATGCCAGAGAATGAGGAGGAAAAAGTGGTGGTGGTAGTGACATGACTGGTTGTGGAGGTGACAGTGATGGTAGTATTGGTGGTGGTGGTTAGCGGACAGGTAGTTTTGGATGGTGATGGTGGTGGTAAGGGTGAGAGTGGTACTAGTTATATTGGTGGTGGTGGTAGTAGTGATGGTATACCTGGAGTATACCTGGAGAGGGGTTTCAAAGGTCAATGCCCCCGCGACCCGGTCTGTGACCAGTACAACCCAGGATTCCAAATGGCCTGTTACCCCGGGTGTAATGGCAGCAAATAAACACAGTAGAAAAAGTTTAGACTTATATTATCCTTCACCAATTTATAACAGCAATATGTACACTATGTACAGTGATAAGTATAGTGCACTCCACGGTAAGCAAAGCAGAAATAGAAGCCACAAGATAGCAGACCGTGCTTCAACCAGCTCTAGAATGGGAATGACAAGGGCAGACAGGAGAGCGGTACCCACATAACCTCTGCGATTGCCAAAACCATCTTCTTATTGGCTAGAACCTGGTCACTAGTTGAACGACGGGGCCCCATCATCAACTCTTAGCAACCTGGTTCGCTGGTTGGGGGAGATAGCCTGTAAATGAGGGTGTGTACGTGCGCCGAATAAAGGTTACGTACTCTTTGCATGCCACACCAGGCCTCACGGAAGTTCAGCACCTGATCAACCAGGCTGTTACTGCTGGTCACACACAAACCGACGTGCGAACCACAGCCTTGTTGATCAGGTAATGACTTAGGTGCCTGTCCAGCGCCTTACTGAAGACAGCCAGGGGTCTATTAGTAATAACCTCTTATGTATGCTGGGAGACAGTTGAACAGTCTTGGTCCCCTGAAGCTGACTGTTTTGTCTCTTGTTGGTGATAGTGGTGGTGGTTGTAATGGAAGTGATAGAAATGGTGGTGGCAATGATGGTGATAATGGTGATGGTAGACGTGGTGGGGGATGGTGTGGTGTCTGTTGTGGATGATGGTGGTGATGGTGGTGGTGGTTGTGGTGGTGGTGGTGGGGGTGGTGGCAGTGGTGGCAGTGACAGTTATTTTGGTGGTAATGGTAGTGGTGATGCTGGTAGTGGAGGTTTAGAGAGTAATAATGGTGATGGTAATGATGTTGGTAACAGTGATAGTGCGTATGGTGACAGCATTGATGATAGTGTTGGTAATAGTAGTGGTGGTGGTGGTGGTGGTGGTGGTGGTGGTGGTGGTGGTGGTGGTGGTGGTGTTCAGGTGATGGTTGTGGTGATAGTAGTATTGGTAGTGGTGGTGAAAGTCGTAGTGGTGATAGTAGTGGTGGTGCTAGTAATAGTGGAGGTGGTGATGGTGATAGTAGTAGTAGTGGTGGTATTGGTGGTTGAGGTGGTAGTGGTGGTGTTGATGGTGGAGATGGTGGTAGTGGTGGTGGTGATGGTGGAGATGGTGGTGGTGGTAGTGGTGGTGGTAGTAGCAGTGGTGGTGGATTAGCAAGAGACAGTATAGAGACCTGCACTTTGTTGGGTCGTTACCTCTTACTATTGCTTTCTCTTCTGTTCTTATTTCTTTCTCTATTCTTCTTCCTCGTGTTTTATCTTCTATTCTTCTTATTGCTTTCTCTTCTATTCTTCCTCTACGTGTTTCCACTTTTATCTCTCTTTTTTTTGTTTTTTCTATCCCTGTTTTGCTTAATTTATTGCTTTTGCCCCTCGCTCTTTCTCTTTCCCCTCTTCTCTCTAACTCCCTCTCGCTCCACTCTCTCTCTCTCTACATACTCCTTCCCTTCCTCTCGCTTCTCTCTACACTCTCTCCCTTCCTTCAGCTTATTACTATAATCTCGTCAGTCCTTTTCATACCCCTCTTCTTTCCTCCCTCGTTGCCTCCTCACTCTCTCCCTTTCCATTCCCCACTATATCAATTCCAGCTTCTAATCCTTTCTAGCTCTCAAATCTCTCTCCTTCCTACACCTTTTCTCCCTCCATCATCTTCTTTCCCTTCTCCTCTCCTTCACCTTCCATTTCTTTCTACCTTACCTAAATACGATATATATACATATATATATATATATATATATATATATATATATATATATATATCTATATATATATATCTATATATATATATATATATATATATCTTTTTTTTTTATTATCACACTGGCCGATTCCCACCAAGGCAGGGTGGCCCGAAAAAGAAAAACTTTCACCATCATTCACTCCATAACTGTCTTGCCAGAAGGGTGCTTTACACTACAGTTTATTATATATATATATATATATATATATATATATATATATATATATATATATATATATATATATATATATATATATATATATATATATATATATATATATATATCCTGTTTGAATGTCGGTAATAGTTTGACAAACATTTAGTTTTCAAAGAAGGTACACTCGTTGTGAGCCTAAAAGATAGAAATTCTCTCTCCCTGGCTCCCTCACTTCTTCCTTCTTTACTTCCCACCTTTTTCAGTTCTGTCTTCAATTGCTCCATCAGTTTCTTCGTCAGTTCCTGTCTTTTCTCGTTCATTACCTCAGTGTTTCGCTTCCTTTTTCTTCTCTCTTTCTCTCTCTGTCCCTCCCCCCCCCATCCTCTATCTTTCCTCCCTGCTTCATTCCCCACCCTCCCTCTTGCCTCCATGCTTCATTCCCCACCCTCCTCCCTTCCATGTAGTAGAGATCATCCCTCAGAGAGCCAATCTAGCACTCGCTGTCAGTGTTTAGACAGCAACATAACACCCACCTTCCTGTCTCTACGCCTTCAAGGCAAAGTCACCTGCTAGTTATTGGCCAGTCAGACCGGTGTGAACTCTCTCTCTCTCTCTTTCTCATAACTTCCTTCTGCTCTTGCTTCTTCTCTATCATTCCCTTCCTTCGATCCAATTGTCTTCCTCATTATCTCTCTTCCTCTTTTCCTTCTACTCTCCCTCTTTTACTTCCTCTCTTCTGCTGGTATCGACCCCTGACCCCACTCAAAGAGAATAAATTCTCCGGCTCCCAAGAATAAATTTCTTCACCACTTACTCCTGTGCCATATAAATACACACGTTACTTGTATCCACTTAAGAAAACATCTCAACATAACTCGTAAAATAAATTGTCTATCTCCTGATAAATAAATTTTTTGGAGAATCTTCTGCCAAGCAGAAATAATCTCGTTATGAATAAATTTTCCGAAATTTATATTAAAAATTTGCATCATCTGGTGCGTGCTTGCCTAACCAAAAATCTTCTTTTTGGTAAATAATTTAATTACGGTGTGAGAAAGAGTTTTAAGTTGCATTAGAAACAAAATTATGACCACTCTTGGAATACATTACCCCAAACACCTGTATATTTAATCGAATATATTTTCCATATCATTTTACGAATAAACTCTAATGAATCTTTTATCTCTGCCTCACAAAGAAATCCCTCCAGTAATTGAATTTTCGGAAGAATTTTTCTCTTCATGATGGAAGAACAAATTGCCCTGAATTCTGAGGAAAAAAATTTCTATTAAATTTTAGTTCTCTGTCGAACAGCTTTGTAATCAGGAAGGTAAGACAATTGAAGGAAGAAAAAGGGAAGTCGTTGATGATATACGGATTTGAGGAAGCTGAGGGTAGGTCAGGAAGGAGATGAGAGGAGGAAAGAGATACGAATATGTTGGTCACTGAGAATGTAGGTGGAGAACAGAAATGAGAGCAGACTGAATAATTTCATAGGATCACGAATATCTACCAGGGTAAACAACAGACTAACCTTCTAGACATTCATAGGTTGAAACAGGATCTTGAAACTGAAAACATTGTTGAGGAACACAAGAAATCACAGTGTATACCTGGAGTGAGACAGAGAGGATAGAGGTGGCGAGGAAACAGTTGACAGAACATGGGGTCAAGTATAGAAAGGGGAAGCAGTGTGTGTGGCAAGAGAAAGGAACCCTTCCCCAGCCTCTAGAACTCTCTGTGATCATCTCTTGCTCGTCTCTCAGCAGGCACAGTGCCAGTTATCCCATCACTCTTTCATGTAACTACGCAAACTGCAATCCTAACTTCATCTGCCTTCCTCCTTTCATATATGAAGATAACAGAAATCTTGGTAATTATAAACCAGACCAAAATTAAAGAAAAGAATTTCAGAGTAAGGTACACAAATTCAGATGGATTATTAAACATGAGTGACGAATTAAAAGAACTGATAGTATAGACAACCCTCAGACATTATAGCTATCACAGAGACAAAACTAATTAAAATAATAGCAGACGTGATATTCCCAGCAGGATATCAAAAAACGTGAAAAAGAGGAAATGAGGAAGGTAAAGGAGGTGCTCTGCAAATCAGAAACCAACGGAGTTTTGAAGAGATGAGAGGGATAAACTAAAATGAGTCTAATGGCTATGTTGTGGATACAGTGAAGAGGAGATACAATCCATAGTAGTAGTAGCAGTGATAAACAATCCTCTATTCAACATTAGGAAATCAAGAGAAGATTAAAAAGGTAACAACATAGAGGTTGTTTGCACCATGGCAGAATCAGCAGGAAGAATTCATATAGACAAAGCAATGCCACTAATTATGGGACATTTGAGCAAGGAAAATAACTGGGAGAATCGAGACCTACATGGAGAACCAGAAAAATAGAAGGAAAACATTGCATCAACTTGTCAAGACCCTAACAAGAAAGAGAATGAGATGAACCATCAAGTATTTATCACAAGTGCTCTTAATATAGGAGAGATAACGACAGGCCTCTTGATGGTAAACACTGAGGCGAAAAATAGAAGAAGAAACTGTAAAAACAAAATGAGCCCACGGTTCAACCAAAGATGCAGGGATTAAAAAAAAAACGAAAGACGGCAGAAAACAAACACGTTAGCAGAAGAACTGAGCAGCAATTTGAGAATGACATAATAAATTTCTTCACAAAAACTGCTTCACAGCTTCATATGAAGAAAGAAGACAGTAAAGAATCAGGTGATAAGACAGTGGAATGAAGGAAGAGAGTTCATGAGAAATCTCTGTGAAGAGCTAAGTAAATTAAAGAGAACTAGTCAGGGAGACAGAAGCAGCATCAGTAATTGAAGGAGTACGAGTACGCTAAAGGGTATTGAATATCAAACAAGGGAAGAAGTAATATTTTTATTATTATTATTTTTTATTTTGGATGAGCTGGATACATCAGAGGTAATGAGAACTGAAAAAAAAGTCATCATAGTGTCTGATAAAGAGAACAGAAGTACTATCTGAACCCCTACACGAAGTTGTCATGAATGTTATCACAATATTTAAGAAAGGAATCAGACAGGAGACGCTAAACTGCAGGCGAGTGTCACTAATATGCATATTATGTTAAATAAGTAATAAGACAAATAGAAGAACAGTGATTCAATAAACAACCAAGACGAATTCAAAGATGACAAATCATTTCTCTCAAGATTGCAGTAAAAACTTGAGAAGAAGGCAGGAATGCGCTACAGTGAACCAATAAGCACTTTATCGAAGGTAATGGAGCGATTTTCCGAGGTATACAATAGTAGGGTTCTGCAAGGATCGGCGTAGACGCCAATACTATTTCTGGTATAGGTAAATGACACACCGGAAGTGAGAATTAGATGTATCCTTGCTTTAAGATGTAAAATTAATGGGGAGAATGAAATCTGTTGTAGAAAAGAAAAGGCTACAGATGGATTTGAATAAACTTCCGGATACTGAATATAGATTCGAGGAACACGAGGTTGCAAACCACATCGGGGCGAGCACTTGAACTAATAAGCTTCGCAGAGACTGTTCCTTTGGCAAATCTAAGAGTAGCTATCAGGAATCTCAACGAAAAAGAGTGACTCACGGCCCTACATATGATATATGTTAGGCCCATTTTGCAGTAAGCAACACTAGTATGGAGTCCTCATATAGTAAAGCATGTTACGAATGTGGAGAGAGTTTGAGATGTGTAACAAGACTAGTTCCAGATCAATGAGAAATGAGCTCTAAGGAATGTGGAAAGGACTTGAAACTGACGACATTATACAGACTCAATAGGGTGGACTGGAATAAACTGCTCGAAAGGTGGGAAACAGGTTCACAAGGGCACAGTTGGATACAGATGGGTCACAGGAATGTCAGAATTTCTACAGACCGAGGTTAGTCAGAAGAGGAGCGACATGGACGAAGAAGCAGTAGTGGAGGCAGGCTCCATACATAGCTTTAAGCATAGTTATGAAAGGGCCAACGAGGCAGGATCAGGACATGACACGATTCCATGCAACCACGAAAAGAATAGTACAGACAACGTAAAACACACACACACACACACACACACACACACACACACACACACACACACACACACACACACACACACACACACACACACACACACACACACACACACACACACAACACTAATAATCCCCTCGCAGTCTCCCAATAACAGTGAAAGACCAGAAATTCCCACAGGTAAATACTGCCATAATTAAACTCTCTCCCTCCCTACCTTTCTCCGTTTTTCTTAACCAACGATAAAGGGATCTACGGAATTAAGGGTGGGATTTCCTACCATATATATTACAAGCTAATTGGCGTTATCTTGCTTCACTTTAATAGTATAGCCCAACCCTTATCATTACGGTCGATGGGGGTGGACTCGTATAAGCAGTGTTTATAATCTCTGTATAGTGAGCGTGAAGCAAAGTACACACTGTTAGCCAGTTTGTAATTGATTCGATTTTTCGATTATCTTCATTACAGGAACATGGTAAAAATGCAAGCTATAATTTTTAATTAATTATATTTACAAATAACCTGCATATAGGAGAAAGAATGTAATTACGATTTCTCGGACAGAACGTCGTCCTAAGTTCCTCTCTCCAATGTGCGGCTTATTTGTATATTGTTCCAGTCACGGTATTGTGCCTTCCTGTATTTTTTATAGATTATATCTAATGATGTCCCTGAAAAAGGTACATCCAGATATAAATTACAAATAGCTGCCTATCTTGTGGCATAATAGTAATTTTTTGGATGTCTAACAAGAGCCTAACGGGAAACTTTTAGAGAACGTTCCCCGTGGCCTGGTGACTGTAGCTCTCGCTTCACATGGTGAGGTGTCCGGGTTCGATTCCGGGCGTGGGTAGAAACATTTGGAGGGTTTCTTTATACCGGTTGTCTGTGTTCACCCATCAATAAAATGGGTACCTGGGTGTTGATTGGTGTGGGTCGCATCCTGGAACAAAATTGAACTAACTTACCCGAAATGCTCAGCATAACAAGCGGTTTTCTGTATAGTAGTACGTCATTGATGTCAGCTAGGACTGTATACCTTTTACATGTACTTGTAAATAAAGATATTATTTTTATTAAAATGGCAAAGCTGCTTACATCGCTCTTGTATTTACGACTCCATTGGAACGACAAATGTAGCCAGAATGAAGTCAGGCTGGAGATAAATCGCCTTTTACTCTCGTCTACCTTGTTCACAAGTCTGAGATGAAATAGATAATATGATGGCCTAGGCTTGCATACTTAATTGTTAAGCGAACTTCTGTCTAGTATAAAGTTTAATAGTCACCGCTGTCAAGCTGATTCAAGATGCCCTTTAAGTTTATCTCACAAGATATATAATACAGACAAATGAATAAAATATTGACCTTTGCAACTTGAGAAAGCCTTTCTTAGGATATGTTTTGCTTACCAGGAATCATAGCAATCTACTAGATTGAGGAAACTCCTGGTGAACGAAACATCTGCTAAGAATAGTTTCCTAAGGTTGTACATGTGTATTTTATTCATACCCTACGGAATATGGTATTTCATAGCTGTCTTGCTTGCAACACTTAACACGTAGTGATTCATCGGTATTGCAGAGTTAAGTTGAGCTTCAGTGATATTCACTTTTGTATTTTGTGATAAATTTCTCGCTATTCATTCCCTTATCAGGAATATGTCGCAGTATTGTGACGTAATACACGAATATGTCACAATACTGCTGCTGAAATAATTCACGAATAACCCACAATTTCGAGAAGAAGCAATAGACGACATTCTGGTCCATCCTTGACCTTTAACAGGTTCCAACTGAGCGAGATAACATTCTGTTGACTGAGAAGTGTTCCCTCAGTAGCAAAATTAGCTTTCAGTCACCTACGTCAGGTAGATGTATCAGCAAGTTTGTGATTGATTGTATCTGGCCATCAGCATCTTCTATTTAGCAGAAGCAAATGTGTTGTCATAGGATATAGGGATAAGTTTTAGCTGGTTGGTGAAGTAGACGTTTTAAAATTATGGACTAAGCACATATCCTTTTGATGTGTTGGCAGTGAGTGGTGGGCTTTTGATATGTGTTCCAGTAAGAAATGCTACTGTAAGAGTCCCATCTTGAAGGTAATTAGTAATAGGTTCCTCGGTGAAGTGTTTATTGAGTCCAGTGATACAATTAAATGGGAAGACTGTTTCTGTTACCCCTCAAAACTTTCAAGTGAATCTTACAAATAACCAGAGAGAATGACTTTATGGAACGAATTTATGATTTAGCATAAAACGATTTGCAAGTAACTCGTCCTTTGTCTAATTTCTAGTTGCAACAGTCCCACGAAATCGTAATAATACGATTGCAAACAAACCATACCACGGGTGGGATTTGAACCCGCCGCCAAAATCTCTCAAAACTCCAGACCAGTCTGGAGTTTTGAGACTCTGACCGCGGGTTTAAACCTCACCCGTGGTATGGTTTGAACTTGTGGCCTCGGGTTAATATTGATGTAGGTCTTTGACCATGGACCACCAGATTTTGGAGCTTACTCTTGTTGATGCCACTTTCATTTACGGTTCGTATTGATGGACTTTTTTGAATTTCCTGACATGCTTTTCTATGAAGGATGTTCTTGTAGGCTGACGTAAGCCTTTATGTTCCTCCTGTAAGCCTTGTACTTAGCGTTAGCTGCCCCATAACAGTGACATTCCAGCAAGGCTGGTCTGAAAGCTTGCCCATGTAATGGCGATGTACACTCACGTTGTACACACACAATGTATACACACGCAATGTGTACACACGCAATGTACAGACATACAATGTACACACAAGCTCTCTTCTTTTATTTTTGACCCACTCGTAAGTCACTCGAGATTTGTATCTGCTTCTTACTCTCTATGTACCATACGTCAGAGCAAAGATCAAATTCTTCAGAAAGACGATCTTTGAGGATATTTGACAGCGACTTTTAACAAAGGTCGAAAACTCCGTGATGCCTTGACCTTAGAAACCCTGAAAGATGCCCCAGCAAAGGTCAAAGAGATTTGCTCACCTAATAACATGACCTCAGAAAAGCTGTGACAACGACTCTCCAACAAAGATCGAAAACAAAATCCAGGTGATGCTTAATCTTAGAGGACCCGAAAGATGCCCCTGAAGAGATCAAGGCTCAAAATACAGTGACATCCTAGGGTGAAGATCGTGGCCTGGTAACATTTTTTTTTTTACCTAAGTAATACGAAGACTTATGTGTGGGTTGTCCTAGGTGCTATCTTAATAAAAGTTGCCCTACCTGTTGTGATAAGAACTCCTACCTGCTGTCATGAGAGCTCCTAGCTGCTGTGATGAGAGCTACTAGCTGCTGTGATGAGAGCTCCTAGCTGCTGTGATGAGAGCTTCTAGCTGCTGTGATGAGAGCTCCTAGCTGCTGTGATGAGAGCTCCTAGCTGCTGTGATGAGAGCTCCTTGCTGCTGTGATGAGAGCTTCTAGCTGCTGTGATGAGAGCTCCTAGCTGCTGTGATGAGAGCTTCCTAGCTGCTGTGATGAGAGCTCCTACCTGCTGTGACGAGAGCTCCTAGCTGCTGTGATAAGAACTCCTACCTGCTGTGATGAGAGCTCCTAGCTGATATGATAAGAGCTCTTAGCTGCTGTAATAAGAGCTCCAATCTACCGTGATAAGAACTCCTAGCTGCTGTAATGAGTTCCTAGCTATAATGATAAAGGATGTGGGTGCCTAGTTTTTCTGATAAGGGAGGGGAAAAGATTTGTAGCATTTATAATAACAGGGGAAGGAGGGGTTGACTACTATAATAAATACGGTTCCTCGGTATGATAATAGAGGTAGGTGCCTAGCTTCTGTAGTACTAAGAGGAAAAAACACTGTGTTCGTACTCGCAAAAAACCAAAGGGGAATAGATTCCTAGCTACTGAGGCAAAGTGACATTCAAGATTTTGTTAACATATTTAACAAATACAGTTTATACATCCCTTTCTCCTTCACTCCCCTCTCTGACCCTCCCCACTAGATCTCCCCATCCCTCCATCTCTCTGTCTCCCTCTCCTTTATACTGTCACTCACTTCCGACGTTAATAGCTAGGTAGAGAGATGGGGTTAATTTTAGGTGCTTTACTCCTTATTGGGATTGTTCAGTCCCAGCTAGACCCTTTAACTACTCACCAGACATTCCCTTTCACAGCTAAACTAACACAATTCTTTTAACGTTAAACTGCGTTGCTGGGGGGCTAGAGAGAAGGTGGAAGACGGGCTGAATGAAGGTGAATGAAGCGGGAATGTTAAAAGAATGTGATTGCAATGAATGACTGAGGAGGATGTGACGGATATGACTGTTACAGTCACAAACCGTTCACCATCACAACAGACGTAACACACAAAAAATCACCATCACTTAGGGTTGATACAGAGTACAAACCATTATCCCTTTTACAGACGGTTAATATTGGTAAATAATATTCGTTACAAATGTTTATCATTCAGTAAAAATCATTCACCTTCATTATAAATGCTCTGCATTTAAAAGAAAAAGTCACACTGATATTAAAACCATTAGTCACCATCACTGCAAACGTTCTACAGTCACCATAAACCAGTCACCTGCACAACAAACGTTCCACAGTCACCATAAACCAGTCACCTGCACAACAAACGTTCCACAGTCACCATAAACCAGTCACCTGCACAACAAACGTTCCCCACAGTCACCATACCTGCAACAAACGTTCCCCAGTCACCACAACAAACGTGTCACAGTCACCATAAACAAACGTTCCCACCATAAACCAGTCACCTGCACTACAAACGTCACCATAAACCAGTCACCTGCACAACAAACGTTCCACAGTCACCATAAACCAGTCATCTGCACAACAAACGTTCCACAGTCACCATAAACCAGTCACCTGCACAACAAACGTTCCACAGTCACCATAAACCAGTCACCTGCACAACAAACGTTCCACAGTCACCATAAACCAGTCACCTGCACAACAAACGTTCCCCAGTCACCATAAACCAGTCACCTGCACAACAAACGTTCCACAGTCACCATAAACCAGTCATCTGCACAACAAACGTTCCCCAGTCACCATAAACCAGTCACCTGCACAACAAACGTTCCACAGTCACCATAAACCAGTCACCTGCACTACAAACCTTTCACAGTAACGACAAACCACTAATTTTCACCACAAACGACCCAAAATCACCACAACTAACTCATAGCCACTACAAACGTTCCACTGTCACCAGTCCAGTCACCAGTCACCAGTCACCATCACCACAAACATTGCACAGTCACATCCCATTACCTTGATTGTCAACTTTATGATTTTACTACAAAGTTCAGACCTTGATCATAAATCAACACCCACAGAAATAATATATAATCACAAAATGATGATGATGATTAAAATGATAATTTTATTTTATATAGTTGTGTAAGTTGCCGCAGCAATAGGAAGAAGAGGAAGAGGAGAAGGAAGAGGAAAGGAAGGAAGGACACCAGCAGAAGCAGCAATAGAAGCAACGGTAGCAGCGGCAGCAACAATAGAAACAACAGTAGCATCGGCCGCAACAATAAAAGCAAAGGTAACAGCAGAAGCAAAGGAAGAAGCGGCCGCAGCAATAGAAGCAATGGTAGTAGCGTCTGTAGCAATGGAAGCAACGGTAGCAATGGAAGGATCGGCTGCAGCATTAGAAGCAAAGGTAGCAGCGGAAGCAACGGCAGCAGCAATAGAAGCAAAGGAAGAAGGGGCCGCAGCAATAGAAGCAATGTTAGTAGCGTCTGTAGCAATAGAAGCAACGGTAGCAGCGGCAGCAGCAATAGAAGCAACGGTAGCAGCGTCCGTAGCCATAGAAGCAGCAGCAGCAGCAGCAATAGAAGGAACGATAGCAGCGGCAGCAGCAATAGAATTAACTTTAGCAGCGGCAGCAGCAATAGAAGCAATGATAACAGCTGCAGCAGCAACAGAAGCAACGATAGCATCAGTTGTACAGTAATGTTTAATGTGTATAATACGTATTGTTATAATCATTCTCATACTCGTCTGTATTTTCGCCCTTCAGGCAGCCGTATGGCTTGATGTCTCCCCTTCAAACCTTCAGCCTCATCCCAAGTTTAAAAAGAAAAGTGAACAAACACCATTGTACATTTATTTAGAATTATCCATGCGTTTTCTGAAGTGTATATTTAAACCACTTTGTCGGTATCTGTGGTTTAAACTGCTCTCAACCTTTTACTTAATCCCTTGTGACCTAATTCCTTATGCTTTTTTATGTCATAGGTCAGTGCTGCCCAGAACACGTGGCTGAATGATATGAATTTTCTGTATGTCAGAGTTCAAAACTGCTACGTAACTATTTGTTAGTTCAAAATGTTCAAGTCAGAGTGACGCAAAGGTGAATTCCTGTGGATCAGCCTGAGATATCTTTGAAAACAGTAAATCAAGCCTAAGATTCACCCCAGAATTTCAAGTGAATTTATTGTATTTTATTTCATAATGTGTAATACAGTACGGCATAAATACACACACACATACACAGTAGTGGAGGCAGGAACCATACATAGCTTTAAGACGAGGTATGATAAAGTTCATGGAGCAGGGAGAGAGAGGACCAAGTAGCACTCGGTGAAGAGGCGGGGCCAGGAGCTGAGTATCGACCCCTGCAACCACAATTAGGTGAGAATGCACACACACATATTCCCACACAAAAATGAAATGTGATGAATGGTTTGAGAAACCGACAAGTTGAAGATTGAGACACTTAGGCAGCATATGGGAATCTTTATTCAGGAAACGTTTCGCCACAGTGGCTTCATCAGTCCAATACAAAGAGGAAGGTGTAAGGAGAGGAGGAGTATGAGGTAATCAGTCCCTCAACCTGGAGTCGATGTGTTCAGTCCATCAATCCTCTCCTTACACCTTCCTCTTTGTATTGGACTGATGAAGCCACTGTGTGGCGAAACGTTTCCTGAATAAAGATTCCCATATGCTGCCTAAGTGTCTCAATCTTCAAAAATGAAATGCAACCTTACTATGTATTTCTCAGCTACTAACATTTCAGCTATCATAACTTCGGTCGGCTTGTGATTTTGTATTATTTTTTGCTTTAATTTGGGGCAAGCGCTAAACCTATAGGGATCATATAGCTGCTGGTTAACGGGAGGTCTGGCAGATTCAATGCAAAAACCTCTTCTTAATTTTGTAGATAACTTTCTCTAGATTTTATTATATCTAAATCATCTAAAAATAATAACAAAGATTTAAAAATCATTATATCCCTATTTTGCAAGTAGATACATCATAAAAATAAGTGTAGACATCTTATAAATCGGTAACCGAAAACACCTAGCCTGTTATCAGGATATTTAATGTTTACATATATATATATATATATATATATATATATATATATATATATATATATATATATATATATATATATATATATATATATATATATTACATAATTATGAAGCCTTGTGGCTAGTAAGCACCACTACAAACATGGTGCCAGCATTTCTCATCGTGTTGCAGTTCAAAGGCAAAGTTCACACCTTTTATGGAGTAGATAAGTGGTTCTAGTCGCAGCAGAAGCTCTGGATTGTCAAGCACTTAGTCGTAAGCACAGTACTAATTCATTTAAATTAATTTAAACATTAATTAATGCTTCCCTAAATACTCCAACATCGGACTCTGTTCATATTAATGATAATGAGTTTGCTACGTATGTCTATTTCCCTTTGGTACTCGTATACTCGTTATTGGGTACACGCCCATTTCTCTGTCATAATAATATAATGTACAGAATCCGTAGTTTGGAAATTAGGAGAAAGTGTGGGGTTACTAAAAGTATTATCCAGAAGGCTGAGGAGGGGTTCTTGAGGTGGTTTGGACATTTAGAGAGGAGGGAACGAAATAGAATGACTTGAGAGTGCATATAAATCTGTAGTGGAAGGAAGGCGGGGTAGGGGTCGCCCTAGGAAAGATTGGAGGGAGAGGGTAAGGAAGATTCTGTGTGCGAGGGGCTTGGACTACCAGCAAGCATGCGTGAGCATTGAGACACTTATGCAACACATGGGAATCTTTATTGAGAAACGTTTCGCCACTGTGTGGCGAAACGTTTCTTCAATAAGAAAGTCGGTTTTCAAAACCATTCATCACATCTGTCAGACACTGCAACATCATGGGATCTTGGTATAAAGACTTCAACGGTTGTCCAACCTTAGGACGACGACCTACTTACACTAGTGGCAGGTCCCACTGTGATCCCGCCTCCTCCTGCTTCGACTCATCTGACGGCAGTATATAAGACACCTCTCTGGCCCTATGCTGTACTTCCTACAAGAGTGATGGACTGAACACATCGATTCCAGGTTGAGAGACTGATTACCTCGAACTCCTCCTCTCCTTACCCATTTCTAATTTGTATTGGACTGATGAAGCCACTGTGTGGCGAAACGTTTCTTCAATAAAGATTCCCATGTGTTGTATAAGTGTCTCATTTCTTCAACTTGTCGGTTTTCAAAACCATTCATCACATGCGTGATCAAGTTAGGTAGGAGCTGTTGGAGTGTGAGCAAGGTAACATTTATGAAGGGATTCAAGGAAACCGGCAGACTGGAGTTCTGGAGGTGGAAAGTACAGTGCTTCCACTCTGAAGGAGGGGAGGCTTGATAAGTTGCAGTTTTATGACTGTAGTGTGGGTTCGCCTCTTGCAAGAGAGTGCTGGAGTGAATGATGACGAAAGTGTTTCTTCTTTTCCGGGTCATCCTGCCTTAAGTACACGTACAAGGTATACAGGCCTAGCTGATATCAATAAGATATTATTGTATAGAAAGCCCCTTGTTATGCAGAGCATTTCAGGCAAATTAGGATGCGACCCACACTAGTCAACCAACACCCAGGTACCTATTTTTACTGATAGGTGAACATGGACAGCAGGTGTCTTAAGGTAACATAACTAAATATTTCCACATGTATCGGGGATAGAACCACGAACCTTAATGTATAAGCTGAGTGCACTAGCATTCGAGCTATCTCTCAGTGGGTGTTTGTGTGTCGTGTGTATCGGTGTGTGGTGTGGTTGCGTGTGTGTACTCACCTAGTTGTGGTTGCAAGGGTCGAGTCATAGCTCCTGACCCCGCCTCTTCACTGGTCGCTACCGTGTCACTCTCCCTGCATATATATATATATATATATATATATATATATATATATATATATATATATATATATATATATATATATATATATATATATATATATATATATATATATATATATTATTGTGTGTGTGTGTGTGTGTGTACTCACCTAGTTGTACTCACCTAGTTGAGGTTGCGGGGGTCGAGTCCGAGCTCCTGGCCCCGCCTCTTCACTGATCGCTACTAGGTCACTCTCCCTGAGCCGTGAGCTTTATCATACCTCTGCTTAAAGCTATGTATGGATCCTGCCTCCACTACATCGCTTCCCAAACTATTCCACTTACTGACTACTCTGTGGCTGAAGAAATACTTCCTAACATCCCTGTGATTCATCTGTGTCTTCAGCTTCCAACTGTGTCCCCTTGTTACTGTGTCCAATCTCTGGAACATCCTGTCTTTGTCCACCCTGTCAATTCCTCTCAGTATTTTGTATGTCGTTATCATGTCCCCCCTATCTCTCCTGTCCTCCAGTGTCGTCAGGTTGATTTCCCTTAACCTCTCCTCGTAGGACATACCTCTTAGCTCTGGGACTAGTCTTGTTGCAAACCTTTGCACTTTCTCTAGTTTCTTCACGTGCTTGGCTAGGTGTGGGTTCCAAACTGGTGCCGCATACTCCAATATGGGCCTAACATACACGGTGTACAGGGTCCTGAATGATTCCTTATTAAGATGTCGGAATGCTGTTCTGAGGTTTGCTAGGCGCCCATATGCTGCAGCAGTTATTTGGTTGATGTGCGCTTCAGGAGATGTGCCTGGTGTTATACTCACCCCAAGATCTTTTTCCTTGAGTGAGGTTTGTAGTCTCTGACCCCCTAGACTGTACTCCGTCTGCGGCCTTCTTTGCCCTTCCCCAATCTTCATGACTTTGCACTTGGTGGGATTGAACTCCAGGAGCCAATTGCTGGACCAGGTCTGCAGCCTGTCCAGATCCCTTTGTAGTTCTGCCTGGTCTTCGATCGAGTGTATTCTTCTCATCAACTTCACGTCATCTGCAAACAGGGACACCTCAGAGTCTATTCCTTCCGTCATGTCGTTCACAAATACCAGAAACAGCACTGGTCCTAGGACTGACCCCTGCGGGACCCCGCTGGTCACAGGTGCCCACTCTGACACCTCGCCACGTACCATGACTCGCTGCTGTCTTCCTGACAAGTATTCCCTGATCCATTGTAGTGCCTTCCCTGTTATCCCTGCTTGGTCCTCCAGTTTTTGCACCAATCTCTTGTGTGGAACTGTGTCAAACGCCTTCTTGCAGTCCAAGAAAATGCAATCCACCCACCCCTCTCTCTCTTGTCTTACTGCTGTCACCATGTCATAGAACTCCAGTAGGTTTGTGACACAGGATTTCCCGTCCCTGAAACCATGTTGGCTGCTGTTGATGAGATCATTCCTTTCTAGGTGTTACACCACTCTTCTCCTGATAATCTTCTCCATGATTTTGCATACTATACATGTCAGTGACACTGGTCTGTAGTTTAATGCTTCATGTCTGTCTCCTTTTTTAAAGATTGGGACTACATTTGCTGTCTTCCATGCCTCAGGCAATCTCCCTGTGTGTGTGTGTGTGTGTGTGTGTGTGTGTGTGTGTGTGTGTGTGTGTGTGTGTGTGTGTGTGTGTGTGTGTGTGTGTGTGTGTGTGTGTGTGTATGTGTGTGTGTGTGTGTGTGTGTGTGTGTGTGTGCGCGTGTGTATGTAAGTTACCATCTATCAAATGCACTTGACAATCGACAAATGGCCTCCAAAAACTGTATTTTTGCGTGGTTATGATTATCCCTATATAATTAACTATTTGTAGCAACTGGAATAAAGCTAATGCCCATAATGCACCGTCCATTTTTATATTTTTATCGTATTATAGTCTTAATTCCCGATAGCTGCCAAACATTATATTTTTTATTTCGTTTCAGTCCCATAACACATCATCAGTGGAAGTCCAAAAACATTTTCTACGCTTCTGCTGACGTAGCTTCACGTTCACTGTCTCTTGCTGTTTATCACGTACGTCAAAAGGAAATCTCCCTGTCTACCTTTCCACATACATTTTAAAATGGTTTAAAATGGCAGATCTTTATTTACTCAACGTTTCATTATAAACCTTGGTAATAGATACAGACAAATTGGTTTAAAAAGACTCGTGAACAAACACTAGGCATATTTAGAAGTGATCAAGGTCTTAGGACCGAAACGTTTCCTAATAAGTATGTCCTAGTGTTTGCTCGAGTGTCTTTCTAAACACTCGATGTTTCGATAAGTGTTCAACTTTTTCAAGTCGAGGTTCAAAAAGCTGTGAGAAAAACGTTTTCTCATTAAAGACCTGGATATTTTCATTCTTTTAATCTGTATTTTGTTTTCAAACCATCGTGTTTGCCCAAAATATATTACGAAACCTATACCAGCACTACGCCATCCATATATTCATAAGTTATTATAAAATTACCTAATATGATATGGAATCCCCAATACTGCGTTTATTTAATTTTCTGCTGGTAACAGTAATTTATGATGGCCCTACTGGCAATGCATTGTATATATGCAGGAATGTATATTTTATCGATGTATATGCACTACATCGCTTCCCAAACTATTCCACTTACTGACTACTCTGTGGCTGAAGAAATACTTCCTAACATCCCTGTGATTCATCTGTGTCTTCAACTTCCAACTGTGTCCCCTTGTTACTGTGTCCAGTCTCTGGAACATCCTGTCTTTGTCCACCTTGTCAATTCCTCTCAGTATTCTGTATGTCGTTATCATGTCCCCCTATCTCTCCTGTCCTCCAGTATCGTCAGGTTGATTTCCCTTAACCTCTCCTCGTAGGACATATCTCTTAGCTCTGGGACTAGTCTTGTTGCAAACCTTTGCACTTTCTCTAGTTTCTTTACGTGCTTGGCTAGGTGTGGGTTCCAAACTGGTGCCGCATACTCCAATATGGGCCTCACGTACACGGTGTACGGAGTCCTGAACGATTCCTTATTAAGATGTCGGAATGCTGTTCTGAGGTTTGCTAGGCGCCCATATGCTGCAGCAGTTATTTGGTTGATGTGCGCTTCAGGAGATGTGCCTGGTGTTATACTCACCCCAAGATCTTTTTCCTTGAGTGAGGTTTGTAGTCTCTGGCCCCCTAGACTGTACTCCGTCTGCGGTCTTCTTTGCCCTTCCCCAATCTTCATGACTTTGCACTTGGTGGGATTGAACTCCAGGAGCCAATTGCTGGACCAGGTCTGCAGCCTATCCAGATTCCTTTGTAGTTCTGCCTGGTCTTCGATCGAGTGAATTCTTCTCATCAACTTCACGTCATCTGCAAACAAGGACACTTCGGAGTCTATTCCTTCCGTCATGTCGTTCACAAATACCAGAAACAGCACTGGTCCTAGGACTGACCCTTGTGGGACCCCTGTGTGTTTGCGTGTGTGTGTGTGTGTGTGTTTGTGTGTGTGTGTGTGTGTGTGTGTGTGTGTGTGTGTGTGTGTGTGTGTGTGTGTGTGTGTGTGTGTGTGTGTGTGTGTGTGTGTGTGTGTGTACTTCATTCTCAGATTTTATTTAGTTTTCTTGTCTCTTTCTCTACCTAGGCTCTAAGACAGAAAAGTTTAAGTAAAGGAACAGAGAGACTAGAACCTCTGAGCCTCCAATGCTATCGTACCGTGCACCAGCACAGTGTAGTACTACTTGATATCCCCATCGCTTTGGAATCCTTAACGATATTCTCGCAATTCTTCAGTGCTCGATATTCTCATTCTTTTTTTAATTCTTGACGATATCCACATCCATCGGAAATTCTTAACATTATCCTTATCTACTGAAGTTTTCCATCACAGACTAACAGATTTCATTCCCTTGGATGTGTATCTCATCCTGTGTGAAGAATTATGCCTGAGTAGAACAGCTAACTTTTGCTCCCACAATGTAGCTATCATACAGAGTAAGGTAACGACACATTGCGGACGTAACTATCATACAGAGTAAGGTAACGACACATTGCGGACGTAACTATCATACAGAGTAAGGTAACGACACATTGCAGACGTAACTATCATACAGAGTAAGGTAACGACACATTGCGGACGTAACTATCATACAGAGTAAGGTAACGACACATTGCGAACGTAACTATCATACAGAGTAAGGTAACGACACATTGCGGACGTAACTATCATACAGAGTAAGGTAACGACACATTGCAGACGTAACTATCATACAGAGTAAGGTAACGACACATTGCAGACGTAACTATCATACAGAGTAAGATAACGACACATTGCGGACGTACATAATTTTCTTGACCGCTTCCTGGAGACATTACCGCGATTAGCGGGCGGAGGATCGAACCTTCACTTGCGCTGAATTACCCCGCTGAATTAACGCTTTACGAATTACAACATATACTAACAAAAAGTATATAAATAAAGAATGCTATTAGTGTGTTAACGAGATTCACCCTTCTACACGAAGACATAAAGGCTATTTTGTTGCTCTAGTGTAGAAATAGCCGCCAGCTCTACCTTACTCTGCTAGCAATTTGAGACGGTAAACCGAGCCTCTAATTCTGGGATATTTCAGCAAGAACAGGTCAAAAGCAGAGGTATTTCTTTTGATTCTCTCCAGACAAGAAGGAAGAAGAAAAAGTTTTATAGTTCCTTGTCTCGACTATTGTTTTGATTTTCCTTTTTTGGGTTTAATTGTATGGATGAGTTCGTGATAGGGGGAAAGATGATAACATGTGGAAACCGTCAGTAAATCAAACTATGTAAATTAAAACAATAAAAGAAATTAAGTTTATTAAATAGTAAAATTGTTAATAGTTTGCAACAGTTAATAAATAATTTAATTAGAAAGGTATCTGATAAAACTGAATAATTAACTATGTTGCAAACTTAATTTCAGTGTTTAAGTGAAACTGCTGGAGGGACAATGGATACTCTGTCTGGCCACACTCGACAATTTCTCCTCAATTCTCCGCAAAAGTTTTATTCTAATTTAATTTGTAACTGATTCATGGGTATCACATGGTTTCTGTTGACACCCTAACAAGGAGTACAGCTGGAAATGCATCGATTTTTCCGAATACTTTTCAAGTACCGAGTAAACATCTTTTTCCTCTGTTGACACCCTAACAAGGAGTACAGCTGGAAATGCGTCGATTTTTCAGATTACTTGTCAAGTACCGAATAAACATCTTTTTCCTCTGTTACGATAAACCTAACATATTCACGGTAACACCAATGAGGGTTGCAAGTATCACACAGTCTGTTTCGGAGACAAAAACTGTACAGAGGCACGTTTCGCACCGCCTCGAACTTACACAATATAATTTTTATACAATCCCCTTTTACCGTATATGAGATATTTTATATCGAAAACATACAAAAAAAGCCGTATTCAAATACTTAGTAAATCTTCTTCGTTAACAACAAAGGCACAATACCATTGGACCAAAACATCGTTATAAGCTTCTTTCTCCTATGTACGGGTTATTTGCGAATTTTTATATTGTTACGATCGAGCATATCCCATGGACAACCAGGCTAAATAGTGAGTTTTATTACGATCAATCTACTGGTTTCTGTGATAGAACAGGGAGACCTTCCCTCTACCCTGACAACCGGTTTCCCTGACTTCTGGTATTTAGTTAACAGAAGTCTACGGAAATGGCACGTCAAGTGTTGGCATTATGAGTCTATCCTTCTATCCTTTATCGACAACATTATGTCCATGAAGTGGGCTTTTCTAAGACTTGAAAAAACCCACTGCGTGGGCGAAACGCTGTCAATAAAGAATTACATTATAGTGCATTTATGTGTCTATGCATCTTTCGGATATTGATCACCGTTTCCTCACTTTTTGAGACTGTTAAGTTACAGTCCCTGGATTTCTCGAGTGAGTACATCTAAATCTCTGGATGTCTTGAATCTGTTCATTTCTGTCTCCCGGACCTCGAGAGAACGTCGTGTTATAATTGGTGCGTTGTAGCTGAGCTGTCGTTCCTCTGCCTATAAATGGACTTAAGGCACAGCTATATTACTCCTCTACTTGCATTGAGTTAAAGAAGACTGAGGCAACTCATCCTCATAATCACATACAGTATTTCACTGATATAAAGGCATTCCAAATGGGTGACTGATGAAGGCATCTTAAACAGTAAAAATCTCACATAGCTATCTTTAATAAGGACTTTGGGTCATCGTATTCTGTTCGCTCGGCGGATATTTTTATCATATAATTTATTTATTTCCGTTGTGGTATGTTATAATTGATTATTTTCTATGGATAGGCGGCAGTGTATAGTAACCTTCCCTAATCTAACTAAATCAAAAAAATGCTGAAAACCGTATTTGAGAAATTCACTTACATGAGTCTAAAAAAAGGGGTGATCGTTTATTAAAGTGATGGGAAAGCGTTAAACCTGTAGGAGTTATACAGCCTCTGGGGGAATGGGAGGTTATCAGGTGTAAGCCAGAGAAAAAGAGAGAATAGCTCCAAGAATTTGGATCAATAGACCTTCACAAGCTGAAAGGCAGCTTCCTACCCTCCTTAAACGGATAATGAGCCTCCATGAAAATTAATTACACTAAAACTCCGAGAGCATCAGAGTTTCCTTGTGTCACTGTGACTATCTTCTGGTCATTATTATTATACTTATTAGTTGTTATTATACTTATTATTAATAATTTTGATTATCATTATTATCATTATTATGATTATCGTTGTCGTTATTGCTATTAGAATTAGAATTTTTATTGTTATTATTATTATTATTATTATTTAGGGAAACACTAAACCAAGAGGAGTAATAATGTGCATGGTTTATGAGATCACTGAGACGTCCTTCTTAAAGAGTTCTGTCTGTCAGCTTAAAAAAGAAGATGTGTAAATAATGCTTCTTTATCAGAAGAGAGACATCGTCTCATGGTTTAATGTCCATCGCTCACTGACAGAGCCTGCAGCTCACAGAGACCCGGGTTCAGTCTTTGTAGAGTTGTGACGAATGAGTAAGTTGCCTTGCGGGTCGCATCCTGGGGGAATGACAGTATATATTACATAGGATTGGGCTTTGACGGGAACTGCGGCAGGATAACTGCTCAGAGCTTGTAAATTCATCGGTTTGAAACAACCTATGGTTGGATATAATTAAACTGCTGACAAAAGTCCTTGTTCGTAAACTAAGAACAACGCTCACCGAGAGACAAGGAAAAAAATGCAATTTGATGTCGCTTATCTGGCAAAATTTTCTGTGGATATGACGTAGCCAGTGATTTAAAATCAACTGCTGCGACGAGTGGCAACAAATAATACAGCGACGGGAATTCATTTACAGGATTCTAACAGCGACGCAGCTATATATTAATGAAGGAACAGCTCTATAATTAAGTGGATGTAGAAGTGTGACGCTGAAAGATGTGACAGTGAAGACACGGTTTGCAGAGGAAGCTCTTACTGGGACGGCAGCGGTGATGGCAGCAGCAGCAGCAGCTGTTGCCTGACTTCATTGTCACATCTCTCAGCATTACACTTTTACATCCGCTGCTGCTGCTGCTGCTGATGCTGCTGATGCTGCTGCTGCTGATGCTGATTCTGCTGCTGCTACTCCTCCTCCTCTTCCTCCTCCTGTTTCTTTTATTGCCTCTTCTTCTACGGGTCGCTTAAAGCTTTATCGGGGAGAAGGAAGAGGCGCAAGGTGGAGGAAAAAGAAGGAGGAGAGAAGGAAGATAAGGTAGGGAAAATAGGGAAGCGTGGGGGAAGGAGGCAAAAAAGGGGTTTCAAAGGAAGATGGGATAATGGGATTCGTAAACAGCGAAACAACGCGTGCAGAACAAATATTAGTGTAGGGGGAGAGAGGGTGAAGTAATGAACTAGGGTATATTCCATGACCCTTCATCCCTTCGCTAGTAAACCTGTAAATTTTGACCTCGTTTGACATAAGTCGATCTTGTTTGACCTATTTGACCTCGTTTGACTTACCTTGACATCATTTGATCTACCTTGACTCGTTCGACTTGACCTCGTTTGACCTATCGTGACCTCGTTTGACGTGAGCTCGTTTGACCTAACTTGACCTCGTTTAACTTACCTTGACTTCGTTTGACTTACCAAAACCTCATTTCACTCACCTTGACATCGTTTGACTTTTCTTGACTTCGTGTGACCTACCTTGATTTCATTTGACCTATTTGACATTTTTTAACCAAGTTCGACCTCGCTGAGCGTCTAATAGCCGTCGCTTAGCTATTAAATGCCTCTCATAGAATCCAGTGAATTCGATTATTGTCAATATCCCTCGCATAGGGGTTATTGCCCTCACTTAGTGGCTATTGCCCTCACTTAGTGGCTATTGCCCTCACTTAGTGGCTATTGCCCTCACTTAATGGCTATTGCCCTCAATGGCTATTGCCCTCACTTAGTGGCTATTGCCCTCAGTGGCTATTGCCCTCACTTAATGGCTATTGCCCTCACTTAGTGGCTATTGCCCTCAGTGGCTATTGCCCTCATTTAGTGGCTATTACCCTCACTTAGTGGCTATTGCCCTCACTTAGTGGCTATTGCCCTCACTTAGTGGCTATTGCCCTCACTTAATGGCTATTGCCCTCACTTAGTGGCTATTGCCCTCAGTGGCTATTGCCCTCACATAATGGCTATTGCCCTCACTAAATGGCTATTGCCCTCACTTAATGGCTATTGCCCTCACTTAATGGCTATTGCCCTCAGTGGCTATTGCCCTCACTTAATGGCTATTGCTCACACTTAGTGGCTATTGCCCTCACTTAATGGCTATTTCCCTCACTTAGTGGCTATTGCCCTCAGTGACTATTGCCCTCACTTAATGGCTATTGCCCTCACTTAATGTCTATTGCCCTCAATTAATGGCTATTGCCCTCAGTGGCTATTGCCCTCACTTAATGGCTATTGCCCTCACTTAGTGGCTATTACCCTCACTTAGTGGCTATTGCCTTCACTTAATGGCTATTGCCCTCAGTGGCTATTGCCCTCACTTAATGGCTATTGCCCTCACTTAGTGGCTATTACCCTCACTTAGTGGCTATTGCCCTCAGAGGCTATTACCCTCACTTAGTGGCTATTGCCCTCACTTAGTGGCTATTACCCTCACTTAGAGGCTATTACCCTCAGTGGCTATTGCCCTCAGTAGCTATTGCCCTCAGTGGCTATTGCTCTCAGTGGCTATTGCTCTCAGTGGCTATTGCTCTCAGTGGCTATTGCTCTCAGTGGCTATTGCTCTCAGTGGCTATTGCTCTCAGTGGCTATTGCCCTCACTTTACGTCTTTTGTCCTCCTTTAGCATGTTACCTCTCTGAGTGTTTACTGCACTCGCTTAGCATTTACTGTTCTCACTTAGCGTCTATTGCTTTTGCTAAGCATCTATTGCTCTTTCTTAGTGTTTATTTCCCTCGCTTAATTAATGTCTATTACCTTCGCTTAGCATCTATTGCTCTCGCTTAGCATCTATTGTCATCGCATAGCATCTATTGCCCATTCCTTGTGTCTGTTGCCTTCGCCTAGAATCTACTGCACTCTCTTAGCATCTATTGCCCATTCCATGTGTCTGTTGCCTTCGCCTAGCATCTACTGCACTCCCTTAGCATCTACTACAGTAGCTTAGTGTCTATTGCTCTCGTAAAGCATCTATTGCCCTCACCTAGCTTTTATTTAAACTAGTTAAGTGTCTATTACCCTCGTCTAGCACCTGTTACGTGAGTTTTCCGTCTATTGCCTTCGTTCAGCGACTATTATCCAGGCTTTCCGTCTGGTTCCCTAGATTATCCTCAGGAAATCTGATCCGGATTCTCTTGACTCTGTACTGCCTCGTTTGACCTTTCACCAAAGGACTTCAGAGAGGAGCAAATTATCCCAGGTTTAGTGGGGAAAAACTCCTTGCAATCCTCTGTTATGTCAGTCTTTCAGCTGTGTAACGATCGCCACGGCTGCAAGCAGCACTCATTCTGCCGCATGCTCTTATTTGTCCGGAAAATTGCTGGTTCAGCCTCGAAGAGTGGACACTGGTAGCGAAGACAGTCTTCTCCCCCCAATCTACGCCAGGTACGTGATGCTGGTGTGTAGGATGAGGCTTATTTTAGGTACACACACACACACACACACACACACACACACACACACACACACACACACACACACATCACTCAAGCCAAATGTCTATCGACAAGTGCCTTTGACAACTTGTAACTAACACACAAACACACACAGGAGGGATAGGAGGGACATTATAACAACATATAAAATACTGAGAGGAACTGACAAGGTGGATAGTAACAGAATGTTTCAGAGATAGGATACAGCAACAGGGGTCACAAGTGAAAGTTGAAAATTCAGATGAGCCACAGAGATGTGAAAAAAATATTGCTTCAGTCATAGAGTTGTCAGGAAGTAGAACTATTTCCAACAACGACACATAGTTTTAAAAAGTGGTACGATAAAGCTCTTGGAGCAGGGAGAGAGTGGACCTAGCAACGACCAGTGAAGAGACGGGGCCAGTTGTGAATCGACCCTGCAACCGCAAATAGGTGAGCACACACACACACACATACACACAACGACAAGATCCATGAAAACAACTAAATTGAAAATTTCAAGAGACTATTATGGGGTAAACAAAGACCAATGCTGGAAGTCAAGAGGATAAATGCAATATCAAGCTGAGGAACTTCTTAGTAACAATTGAAGAGGAATTTCAATACCTAGGTGTGATAGGTACGGCAATAGTTATGGCACCTGACAGATTATCAACACACGAACTGAAAGTAGGAGCCTACCTACAGAAATATACAATAGTTTACTTCTAAGACATATCAGACTTAGTCCTATATAGCACCGATCTAATGGAAAGTACGAGTAGGAAGCTCTAAACTGCAGGTCAGCAATGCAGGTCTGTGATAATAGTGAAAAAATGATAGTAAAGAAACTGGTAGAACAACTGAAGAGAAAGAGCTTTATATCTGACTGACTAACACGGGTTTTCCGAAGATAAATCCTGGTTTAAGATTCCATTTGAAATGAAAAACGATCATGCAAATCCAGCCGAACAGAGAAGGATGAGCAGACTACATTTCATTTTTGTAAAAAGCTAAATTAGGTTATTGCAAATTCTCCATTGCATCTCATTTTCTAACAATGAGTAAAATGAAGAATTTATCTTGAATTATATCTAGAATTACATCTGAAGTAATATCTAGAACTATATAAATAGTATATATCTAGGTTTTCCGTCACCTATTGTGTTCGGAGCAAATCACGAACTGATGTGGTTTCCTGAGCGCAAGATTAGGTTAGGTAACATTTGTTAGGGAACACAAGTGTTTCCTGATGGGGGTCTTTGTCATAGGATCACCCACAGCTGGAGCTCTTGGTCATCTGACCGAAGCCTTCCGCTGGCTTACCGGTCCACCCCTTCAAAAATTATGTAATGATTTTTTGTTATCTGAACGCAAGTTTCGTGCTGTTACTGGACGGTATAACTCCCGATTTACCAGTTTTAATGAATAATATGATACTCATTTATATTAAATAACGACAGGATGCATCTTCGAAATATTATTGGTAATGCATTCTACGTAGGTTTAGTTTGAATAGGCGCAAATTTGAAAATTAGCATAATGGGACTTATGCCACACAATACCAGCATGATCCCTATGTTCAGAAAACCTCATCAGCGGTGGAAATTTGATTCTGCTGAGAAGAGTGATTCTCCAGTGATGACACGGATTCCAGCGATTCTAGAGGGTGACCAGCTCCGTATACTAACCACTGTCAACCTACTACTAGATTGCTGTTAGATTCATCGTTTCCCCAGAGTGTGATTCACAAACTTGAGGAGCAAGTTGTGGTGACGGGAAGACTGCTTCCTGGTGCACATATAATGGGAAAGACAGATGGAAATGGTTAGCTTTACATCAGATTGGTTTAAGAAACAAGCAGTTCCCAAGTGGTTACTTTTGATGTTCACACTCGTTCTGTCAGTAGTGAATAATCTCCTATGTCACTGATGGTTACAAAACTGTTTATAAAAAATGCAAATTGAAAATGGTAGAAAATGCAGAATTTCTACAAATAGCAGGAACAGGTAAATATATGGCTACTGGAGTTCAATTTCAATATGTGCGAAGCACTGGAGGTAAGAGATAAAGATAAGCGACCGATGGCAGCATGTTACCTCGTTAGGCAGCAACTTCACAAATCAGAGATAAATAAAGATTATGAGAGTGGACATCTCACCTAACCTGTCTTCTGCCTTCAAGAGCTTAAACAGCAAATCCTTGAAGATGATCAATGTCACATATATCAGAATAATTTCTCGAGTATGCTGCACAAGTATTGAGCCCAAACATGCTAAGATGCATACACACGAAAAACAAAAATAGGAAGTTAAGAGAATTGCTACCGAACTAGTCCCAGAAGAAATAAACATGGGCTTAGAGGAGGAAATGAGGAAACAGAAACTCATGTCACTGAAAGAGCGAAAAGGCAAGAGAGACTTAATAACAACATACAAAATACTCATGAGAATTGAGAAACTGGAAAAAAAAAACAGATTGTTGGCCTAGAAGTTACCAGAAAAAAGAGTGCATGGAGTTAAGCTTCTGTAATTATCCAGATTCGCTAAATGGTTATTGGGAAACACGTTTCCAGAATAAGTGATTATTATCATCACAATCAAAACTAAGAGCTAAATCCACTAGGGATTATACAGCTGTATGAGTGATGAGAACAAGCGGAGTGGACATAATGGGGCACTGGAAACCAACTCTATTCATGATTTCAAGTGTAGATATGACAAATAATTAGTTTCTACGAACCAAATACACTAACCGGATGAAAGTTCAGATCAACCAATTGAAGTTCTATCACACACACACACACACACACACACACACACACACACACACACACACACACACACACACAATTGTAAACTGAGAATAGGTCACTCACATGCTCGTATACACACAGACAAGCTACAAATACCTACATCTTGACACAACTTTGGGTGTCGCAGGAGACGGCCCGCCAGGCACTTGTACAAGAGGAATGGAGCTTTGAAGTGACTGCAACCTTATTGCATTACAACATGCAAAGTCAAGCAATTTTCCGCGTGCATTTTTGGGTTGAGTACCTGCGTTTCTGCGGAGAAAGTTAGAAAGCTTTTATCTTTTGCCAGTTTAAATTATAATATATATATATTCATACATACATACATATATATATATATACATATATATATATATATATATATATATATATATATATATATATATATATATATATATATATATATATATATATATATATATATATATATATATATATATATATATATATATATATATATATATATATATAGTTATGTTGATAATTTTTTGAGTCTAATGCCTAAAAGAATAGATATAAACCATATCCTTGTTAAATTAAATATTCTAGCTCATTCTATAAATTTTTACTGTTGAGTTTGAGCAAAATAGCTCATAGCTTTTTCTAGATGTATTAATTATCATGAGGAACCATGATTTTAAATTCAAAATATACAAAAACACTTCTTATGTGCACGATTATTCTTCACTGCATGATAGAATTAAACTAAAAAGTAGTTTTGAATTTAATATGAATATTGGTTCAGGTTTAATATGAATATTGGTTCAGGTTTAATATGAATATTGGTTCAGGTTTAATATGAATATTGGTTCAGGTTTAATATGAATATTGGTTCAGGTTTAATATGAATATTGGTTCAGGTTTAATATGAATATTGGTTCAGGTTTAATATGAATATTGGTTCAGGTTTAATATGAATATTGGTTCAGGTTTAATATGAATATTGGTTCAGGTTTAATAAGAATATTGGTTCAGGTTTAATATGAACATTGGTTCAGGTTTAATATGAATATTGGTTCAGGTTTATACAAATTAGATTCATTTATAATTAATAAAATTTGGGAAGAACTTGAGTTTTGTTTGACAGGTTCTTGACCATCTCACCAGCATCATTATCAAGGGAAAAGTGAGATGAAATCTCGGTTCACATGCCGTCTGCTGTTCTATTGTTTTTATATTTTCTTGATAATGTATGAAAATCACGAAATCACCTAGAATTTTACTGTTTTTTTGAGAATGCTTGTTTACACACACACACACACACACACACACACACACACACACACACACACACACACACACACACACACACACACACACACACACACATATACACATACACAATTATTATATTCATGAAAATATAGCGACTGCAGCGTAGAGCGTCAAACAATACAAGCGGAATATGCAGCCTACCCCGAAATTCAAATTGATCATAAGGTAAATTTATTAAAGCCGTACCCCGGTTATCATGGATAAAATACGATCTAATTCATATCAGCGGTTTCAGATAACTTGGAATTCAATTAGAGAACGAAAATTAAAATGCCTAGAAAATCTCATAAATAAGTTAAGTTTCCAGCACACACACACACACACACACACACACACACACACACACACACACACACACACACACACACACACACACACACACACACACACACACACATACACACACACACACACACAGACCAGATGGGGACACCAGCAAGGAATACACCAACAAGTGTTGGACGACATACATACAGATGAGGAGGAGGTGAAGAAACTGCTAAGGGACATCGGTACCTCAAAGGCAATGGGACCGGACAACATCTCCCCGTGGGTCCTTAGAGAGGGAGCAGATATGTTGTGCGTGCCACTTACCACAATCTTCAACACGTCCCTGGAAACTGGGCAACTACCTGAGGTATGGAAGACGGCAAATGTAGTTCCCATTTTTAAAAAAGGAGACAGAAAAGAGGCACTAAACTATAGACCTGTGTCATTGACGTGTATAGTATGCAAAATTATGGAGAAGATTATCAGGAGAGTGGTGGAGCACCTGGAACGGAACAAGAGTATAAATGCCAACCAGCACGGATTCATGGAAGGCAAATCCTGTGTCACAAACCTTCTGGAGTTTTATGATAAAATAACAGAAGTAAGACACGAGAGAGAGGGGTGGGTTGATTGCATCTTCTTGGACTGCAAGAAGGCCTTTGACACAGTTCCTCACAAGAGATTAGTGCAGAAGCTAGAGCATCAGGCGCATATAACAGGAAGGGCACTGCAATGGATCAGAGAATACCTGACAGGGAGACAACAACGAGTCATGGTACGTAATGATGTATCACAGTGGGCACCTGTGACGAGCGGGGTCCCACAGGGGTCGGTCCTAGGACCAGTGCTATTTTTGGTATATGTGAACGACATGATGGAAGGGTTAGACTCAGAAGTGTCCCTGTTTGCAGATGATGTGAAGTTAATGAGGAGAATTAAATCTGATGAGGACCAGGCAGGACTTCAAAGAGACCTGGACAGACTGGACACCTGGTCCAGCAAATGGCTTCTCGAATTTAATCCTGCCAAATGCAAAGTCATGAAGACAGGGGAAGGGCACAGAAGACCACAGACCGAGTATAGGCTAGGTGGCCAAAGACTGCAAACCTCACTCAAGGAGAAAGATCTTGGGGTGAGTATAACACCGAGCATGTCTCCGGAAGCACACATCAACCAGATAACTGCTGCAGCATATGGGCGCCTGGCAAACCTGAGAACAGCATTCCGATACCTTAGTAAGGAATCGTTCAAGACACTGTACACCGTGTATGTCAGGCCCATACTGGAGTATGCAGCACCTGTTTGGAACCCGCACTTGATAAAGCACGTCAAGAAACTAGAAAAAGTACAAAGGTTTGCGACAAGGTTAGTTCCAGAGCTAAGGGGAATGTCCTATGAAGAAAGATTAAGGGAAATCGGCCTGACGACACTGGAGGACAGGAGGGTCAGGGGAGACATGATAACGACATATAAAATACTGCGTGGAATTGACAAGGTGGACAAAGACAGGATGTTCCAGGGAGGGGACACAGAAACAAGAGGCCACAATTGGAAGTTGAAGACACAAATGAGTCAGAGAGATATTAGGAAGTATTTCTTCAGTCATAGAGTTGTAAGGCAGTGGAATAGCCTAGAACATGACGTAGTGGAGGCAGGAACCATACACAGTTTTAAGACGAGGTTTGATAAAGCTCATGGAGCGGGAAGAGAGAGGGCCCAGTAGCAACCGGTGAAGAGGCGGGGCCAGGAGCTAAGACTCGACCCCTGCAACCACAAATAGGTGAGTACACACTCACACACACACACACACACACACACACACACACATATATGTACTCAAAACCAATAAGAAAACGCATTTGCGGTAAATGTGTGTAAATGTGTAGCCCTATTTGAATGCTCTTCGTCTGTAATAGTGGTAATAGCAGCGACAGTAGCATTAGGAGTAGCAACAGTGGTAGTAAAAGTTATTGTTGTATCAGTAGTAGCAACAGTAGAAACGCTAGCAGAAGCGAAAATATCAGTAGCAATAGTGTAGTAGTAGTAATAATAGTAGCAGCAACACAAGGGAAAGCGCTAAATCCGTTGGTGTCATATTTCGTCTGAGACACGAGATGCAATCAGATTTGATCCAAGTAAGGGAAGAGCTATTCCGGTTCCTTGATTAAAGATCCCTTCAGCGGCATCAGGTCACCTTCCTTGAAGGAGAACATATCAATGAAATTTAGAAAGAATATAGGAAAACATGACCCAAGGTTGAATGTCAGAAAGGTCTTGATGTACAGGAAAACATATAGATTATTAAGTCCAAAAATTTAAAGGACTCTAAATCAGTGGTTAAAAGTTCCACGTTGGGGTTTTCAGAAGATTATTTGCGTCCAGTGAGAGAGAGAGAATAAGATCATGTATAAAATCATTTACTCCGAGTAAGTGAACAAAACTCACATGTTGATTTACACATTATTGGCAAAGAGCAGGATCCGGATGACAATTTAAGTCCTGTGGCACAACAAGACGAGGATGCACATGATAATTTACTTCCTGAAGGAGGACAAGAAGAGAACCCACATGATAATATAGTCCCTGTGGGAGAACAAGAAGAGAACCCACATGATAATATAGTCCCTGGGGGAGAACAAGAAGAGAACCCACATGATAATACAGTCCCTGGGGAAGAACAAGAAGAGAACCCACATGATAATATAGTCCATGTGGGAGAATAAGAAGAGAACCCACATGATAATATAGTCCCTGAGGGAGAACAAGAAGAGAACCCACATGATAATATACTCCCTGGGGGAGAATAAGAAGAGAACCCACATGATAATATAGTCCCTGGGGGAGAATAAGAAGAGAGCCCACATGATAATATAGTCCCTGTGGGAGAACAAGAAGAGAACCCACATGATAATACAGTCCCTGGGGGAGAACAAGAAGAGAACCCACATGATAATATAGTCCCTGTGGGAGAACAAGAAGAGAACCCACATGATAATATAGTCCCTGTGGGAGAATAAGAAGAGAACCCACATGGTAATATACTCCCTGTGGGAGAACAAGAAGAGAACCCACATGATAATATAGTCCCTGTGGGAGAACAAGAAGAGAACCCACATGATAATATAGTCCTTGTGGGAGAACAAGAAGAGAACCCACATGATAATATAGTCCTTGTGGGAGAACAAGAAGAGAACCCACATGATAATATAGTCCTTGTGGGAGAACAAGAAGAGAACCCACATGATAATATAGTCCTTGTGGGAGAACAAGAAGAGAACCCACATGATAATATACTCCCTGTGGGAGAACAAGAAGAGAACCCACATGATAATATACTCCCTGTGGGAGAACAAGAAGAGAACCCACATGATAATATACTCCCTGGGGGAGAACAAGAAGAGAACCCACATGATAATATAGTCCTTGTGGGAGAACAAGAAGAGAACCCACATGATAATATACTCCCTGTCGGAGAACAAGAAGAGAACTCACATGATAATATAGTCCTTGTGGGAGAACAAGAAGAGAACCCACATGATAATATACTCCCTGTGGGAGAACAAGAAGAGAACCCACATGATAATATACTCCCTGTGGGAGAACAAGAAGAGAACCCACATGATAATATACTCCCTGGGGGAGAACAAGAAGAGAACCCACATGATAATATAGTCCCTGTGGGAGAACAAGAAGAGAACCCACATGATAATATAGTCCCTGTGGGAGAACAAGAAGAGAACCCACATGATAATATACTCCCTGTGGGAGAACAAGAAGAGAACCCACATGATAATTTACTCCCTGTGGAAGAACAAGAAGAGAACCCACATGATAATTTATACCCAGTGGGATCATAAGAAGAGGAACCGCATGATCGTTGATTCCCAGTGAAAGAAAAAGATCATTAACACCCATGAGAAGAGCAAGAAATGATTCTACAAGATATGCTGTTATGTATGATAATCTTTGTAACTGTATTTGTGTATACCTGAATAAACTTACTTACTTAGATCATTTACACTCAAGGGAAAAAACAAAGAGGATGACATGCAAGACCGCTCATTCAAAGTGGTTAAAAAAAAAGAAGAGGATCCACAGTGTTATTTTCACCCAGTGGGAGAACGAACAAATTCAAATGGTCATTTATGCAAGAAGATCAAGAAGATAAATTGGATTATTTTCACCCTGTGCAGAGTGAAGGTGGTTCTGTAAACTAATTTATACTCAGTGGAAGAACAGGAAACGGTTCTAAAATTTCATTTACACTCAGTGAAAAAGAGGGATTCACAAGATCGTTTACACTCAGTGAGAGAAGTGTTGTTTAATGAAATTATTTATTCTAAATGAAAAGAAGGGGCTTCAAGAGATCCTTTACACTCAGTGATAGAAGAAAACTGGTTTCATTTACACCTCGTAAAAAAAAAACAAGAATGTGTTCCATAAGCTCGTTTTCTTTCAATAAAAGAAAGTGAATGAGTTCCCAAAGATAATTTACTTTCAGAAGAAAAATGAAAACAAGAAGAAGAAAAAGAACAGCAATAGCAGCATCAAGAAGAAGAAGACGAAGAAATGGTCCAAAAGATCATTTACACTCAGTGGAGGAACAAGAACAGCGATTCGAATTATATTCCCTCACACACACGCTCCACCTCTGGTCGTAAATCCGTGGTGGAAGCGACGCAGACAAGGGCTACAGAAGGCCAAACTCTTTTTAAAGCGAATTCTGGTGAATTATGGCGGCCACGAGCCCCATCCATATATGTTGGGGTTCGTACAATGATCCACGAAATTGATGGGATGTTCGACTCTCTCTCTGTTTAATTAGAAAAAAAACAACTTGCGAATGGGTATATATTTTAAGATGAAGTTTGTATGAAGTCGAGAATGAATCAGTTTTAATTTCCGTGAATGTTTTGGGTAAATGCTTCGCTTTAATGCATTTAGCTGTTTTGTGAGCACCTTCAGTGAAGGTGCCCAGGTGCTGGGGAAGTGAGATTGATTCAAGGAATTGAAGCTACTTCTCTCCTTTGGATGAAGCTTAACTGTTTTCCATTCCCAGGAACCTTAACTCTGAGAGAGAGAGAGTGAGTTTGAGTGTGAGCAAATGTGAGTGTATCAGAGAGTGTGTGTGTGTGTGTGTGTGTGTGTGTGTGTGTGTGTATTCTCATCCATTTACTACCTCACATTACTATTTTATTATCGTTCTTCTCTCTTTACCTTGCCCCCATTCTCTCTCCTTCCTTACATCTTTGACTCTTTACATCCTTCTCCATTTCTTCCTACCCCTTCTCTTCTGTCACATTCTCTTTTCATCTCCTCATCTCTTTCATTTCTTTCCCCTACTTCCTCCCTTCTTCTCCCACCTTCTTCCTCCCATCACATCTACCATTTCCTTCTATCTTATCTCTGCACCACATCCCTCTTTCTTGCATCTCCTCCTCCTTCCTCTTCTCTTCACCTCCTTTACTTTTTCTCACCTTCAGATTGTTTACCTTCTCTTCTACCTCTTCACCCACCTTCCCCCCACCTCTCCCCACTTCCCCCACCTTCCCCCGCCTCTCCCCACCTCTCCCACCTTCCCCCACATACCCACAAGAACGAGCTCATCAAATTCCTAATTTTTTCCTTCCTTCCTCTATCTTGAACGTCACATCAATTTTTGGTCTCATGTCTTCTGTGTCCGGTTCAGTGATACACTGCGGCCACAGACACATATGCCCTACGTCTGGCTACGTGACACATTATGGCCACAGATTTACTTATACACTGCAGCTATGAACACATATCTTTGTCTGGCTCCATGATACACTGCAGCCATGGAGACATGCATTTTGACTCCGTCATACACTACGACCAGGAATGAATGCATCCTGTGTTCGGCTACATGATTCACTGCAGCTACGGACACACTTATGTGCCATGTGTCTAGTGGAAGACACGTATAATCTATCACAGGGAGGAATTGAAGGATAAACTGATGGATGGAGAAGCAGTGGACTATAAGCTGTGAATATATTCTTGGGGGTGTGTGGGAGGATGAAAAATTTAATAAATTTAATTCTATACAGTGGCGAACCTAAATTTTTGGGGCCCTGAAGCTTGAATAGTTATGGAGGCCTCATTTCAACCAGCAACGGCTAGCCTACATGATACTTTAATAACTGGAAGGCAGGAGGGATAGGGGGGGACATGATAACAACATATAAGAGGAAATGACAGGGTGGAAAGGCCAGAATGTTTCAGAGATGGGACACAGCAACAAGGGGTCACAACTGGAAGCTGAAAACTCAGATGAGTCCCAGGGATGTTATCAAGTATTTCTTCGGCGATAGAATTGCAAGGATGTGGAATAGTCTAGAGAGTGATGTAGTGGACTCATGTCCATACATTGCTGTAAGAAGAGGTAGCAGGAAGCTCAAGGAGCAGGGAGAGAGTGGCCCTAGTAGCGACCAGTGAAGAGGCGGGGCCAGGAGCGATGACTCGACTCCTGCAACCACAGTCAGGTGAGTACACACACACACAATCACAACGTGCAGACGCGTGAGTGCAGTACACTACTTTGGATGAAAAGTGTTCGTAGTGTAAGTATACACAGGGGAAGACATTACACTACACGAGTCTCCGTGCTTTTCCACACTTACCTTTGTAGTGGCCTTGGGAGTAACCTACCTCGTGTTTGATGTGGTCTACATGGTAGACATGGCTCACGCCTAGTATGGTCATTGGAGAAGACCTGACTCACGTCTAGTGTGTTCAGCTTGGAAGACCTGACTCACGTCTAGTGTGTTCAGCTTGGAAGACCTGACTCACGTCTAGTGTGTTCAGCTTGGAAGACCTGACTCCCGTCTAGTGTGGTCTGCTTAGAAGACCTGACTCATGTCTAGTGTGTTCTGCTTGGAAGATCTGACTCACGTCTAATGTGTTCTGCTTGGAAGACCTGACTCACGTCTAGTGTGTTCTGCTTGGAAGACCTGACTCATGTCTAGTGTGTTCTGCTTGGAAGACCTGACTCACGTCTAATGTGTTCTGCTTGGAAGACCTGACTCACGTCTAGTGTGTTCTGCTTGGAAGACCTGACTCATGTCTAGTGTGTTCAGCTTGGAAGACCTGACTCACGTCTAGTGTGTTCTGCTTGGAAGACCTGACTCCCGTCTAGTGTGGTCTGTTTAGAAGACCTGACTCATGTCTAGTGTGTTCTGCTTGGAAGACCTGACTCATGTCTAGTGTGTTCTGCTTGGAAGACCTGACTCCCGTCTAGTGTGTTCTACTTGGAAGACCTGACTCACGTCTAGTGTGTTCTGCTTGGAAGACCTGACTCCCGTCTAGTGTGGTCTGCTTAGAAGACCTGACTCACGTCTAATGTGTTCTGCTTGGAAGACCTGACTCACGTCTAGTGTGTTCAGCTTGGAATACCTGACTCCAGTCTAGTGTGGTCTGCTTAGAAGACCTGACTCACGTCTAGTGTGTTCTGCTTGGAAGACCTGACTCCCGTCTAGTGTGGTCTGTTTAGAAGACCTGACTCATGTCTAGTGTGTTCTGCTTGGAAGACCTGACTCATGTCTAGTGTGTTCTGCTTGGAAGATCTGACTCCCGTCTAGTGTGTTCTGCTTGGAAGACCTGACTCACGTCTAGTGTGTTCTGCTTGGAATACCTGACTCCCGTCTAGTGTGGTCTGCGTAGAAGACCTGACTCATGTCTAGTGTGTTCTGCTTGGAAGACCTGACTCACGTCTAATGTGTTCTGCTTGGAAGACCTGACTCACGTGTAGTGTGTTCAGCTTGGAATACCTGACTCCAGTCTAGTGTGGTCTGCTTAGAAGACCTGACTCATGTCTAGTGTGTTATGCTTGGAAGATCTGACTCAAGTCTTTTATGGCTTTAATGTAGCAGCCATTTACAAAACGTGAAGCTCTTACTCTCTGTTTCTGTCTTCTCTCTAATTTTACGTTTCCAGGGCAGTTAGCCTAAGAGTTCCAGCAAATACATTACTAGATAAGAGCTGTTATTCTATCTCTGCTTATTTTACAGCAAAGCACAGATGGTATCTTTACTGCTTAGTTAATTTATACACTCGTCTTTTCTATTAGGGAATATACACATAAATAACAGGAAATTTGGTCTTGGATCCGGTTGTTAGCCGGATCGGCTAACAGCCAGCCAATGTGTGTGTGTGTGTGTGTGTGTGTGTGTGTGTGTGTGTGTGTGTGTGTGTGTGTGTGTGTGTGTGTGTGTGTGTGTGTGTGTGTGTGTGTGTGTGTGTGTCCTCACCAATATGTACTCAACTATTTGTGTTTAAAGAGATCGATTCACAGCTACTGGCTAAGCCTTTTCGCTAATAGATCCACCCTATCCTGGCTTCAAGGCCTTGTCGTACCTCTTCTTAAAGTTATATATGGCTCCTGCCTCCACTACATCACTCTGCACATTGTTCAACTCTCTAACAAGTATAAGGCTATAGATATACTTTTTAACATTCCTATGACTCATCTGGATTTTTAACTTTCAGTCATACTCTCTTTTTCCAATTTCCCATCACTGAAACATTCTGTCCCAGTTCACCTTGTATTCCTCTCAGTACCTTGTACGTCATTTTAATATCCCTCTTTCCCAAGTCTGCCTGTCCTCCAGTGTCAACAGATTACGTTCCCTTAACCTCTCCTCATAAAACATACCTCTGAATTCCGGGTCACATCGTGTTGCAAATATCTGCACTTTCACCTATTTCTTGTTGTGCTTCACCAGGTCTGGGCTCCATTCTGGTGCTGTGTACTCTAATATGGGCCTGACGTACAAGGTGTACAGTGACTCCTTACTTAGATGCCGAAAAGCTATTCTCAGATTTACCAGACACGAATTTGCTGCAGCAGTTATATCACTGAAGTGCACCCCAGGGGATTTTCTCGGGATGATACTCACCAAAAGTCCTTCTCCTTGAGTGATGTTTGCCGTCTTTCCCTCCCCTCCTCCCCGAGTCTGTACTCCGTCTGCGGTCTTCTTTCTCCTTCCCAAAGCTTCAACTCTTTGTACTTGGATCCATTTGTCAAACCAGGCTTCCAGCCTGTCCAGATACCTCTCCTGCCTTTCCTAGTTCTCGTTTGCTTGTCTTCTCATTAGCTTCGTCATCTGCGAGCAGGGATACCTCTGACTCTTGTGTGTGTGTGTGTGTGTGTGTGTGTGTGTGTGTGTGTGTGTGTGTGTGTGTGTGTGTGTGTGTGTGTGTGTACCCACCTAATTGTACTCACCTAATTGTGGTTGCAGGGGTCGAAACTCAGCTCCTGGCCCCGCCTCTTCACTGAGTGCTACTAGGTCCACTCTCTCCCTGCTCCATGAGCTTTATCGTACCTCATATTAAAGCTATGTATGGTTCCTGCCTCCACTACCTCACTTGTTAGGCTATTCCACTTCCTGACTACTCTATGACTGAAGAAATACTTTCTAACATCCCCTTGTTTCTGGGTCCCCCCTCTCTGGAACATCCTGTCTCTGTCCACCTTGTCTATTCCACGCAGTATTTTGTATGTGTGTGTGTGTGTGTGTGTGTGTGTGTGTGTGTGTGTGTGTGTGTGTGTGTGCATGTGTGTGTGTGTGTGTGTGTGTGTGTGTGTGTGTGTGTGTGTGTGTGTGTGTGTGTGTGTGTGTACTCACCTAGTTGTACTCACCTAGTTGAGGTTGCGGGTGTCGAGTCCGAGCTCCTGGCCCCGCCTCTTCACTGATCGCTACTAGGTCACTCTCCCCGAGCCGTGAGCTTTATCATACCTCTGCTTAAAGCTATGTATGGATCCTGCCTCCACTACATCGCTTCCCAAACTATTCCACTTACTGACTACTCTGTGGCTGAAGAAATACTTCCTAACATCCCTGTGATTCATCTGTGTCTTTAGCTTCCAACTGTGTCCCCTTGTTGCTGTGTCCAAACTCTGGAACATCCTGTCTTTGTCCACCTTGTCAATTCCCCTCAGTATTTTGTATGTCGTTATCATGTCCCCCCTATCTCTCCTGTCCTCCAGTGTCGTCAGGTTGATTTCCCTTAACCTCTCCTCGTAGGACATACCTCTTAGCTCTGGGACTAGTCTTGTTGCAAACCTTTGCACTTTCTCTAGTTTCTTTACGTGCTTGGCTAGGTGTGGGTTCCAAACTGGTGCCGCATACTCCAATATGGGCCTAACGTATACGGTGTACAGGGTCCTGAACGATTCCTTATTAAGATGTCGGAATGCTGTTCTGAGGTTTGCTAGGCGCCCATATGCTGCAGCAGTTATTTGGTTGATGTGCGCTTCAGGAGATGTGCCTGGTGTTATACTCACCCCAAGATCTTTTTCCTTGAGTGAGGTTTGTAGTCTCTGACCCCCTAGACTGTACTCCGTCTGCGGCCTTCTTTGCCCTTCCCCAATCTTCATGACTTTGCACTTGGTGGGATTGAACTCCAGGAGCCAATTGCTGGACCAGGTCTGCAGCCTGTCCAGATCCCTTTGTAGTTCTGCCTGGTCTTCGATCGAGTGTATTCTTCTCATCAACTTCACGTCATCTGCAAACAGGGACACCTCAGAGTCTATTCCTTCCGTCATGTCGTTCACAAATACCAGAAACAGCACTGGTCCTAGGACTGACCCCTGCGGGACCCCGCTGGTCACAGGTGCCCACTCTGACACCTCGCCACGTACCATGACTCGCTGCTGTCTTCCTGACAAGTATTCCCTGATCCATTGTAGTGCCTTCCCTGTTATCCCTGCTTGGTCCTCCAGTTTTTGCACCAATCTCTTGTGGGGAACTGTGTCAAACGCCTTCTTGCAGTCCAAGAAAATGCAATCCACCCACCCCTCTCTCTCTTGTCTTACTGCTGTCACCATGTCATAGAACTCCAGTAGGTTTGTGACACAGGATTTCCCGTCCCTGAAACCATGCTGGCTGCTGTTGATGAGATCATTCCTTTCTAGGTGTTCCACCACTCTTCTCCTGATAATCTTCTCCATGATTTTGCATACTATACATGTCAGTGACACTGGTCTGTAGTTTAACGCTTCATGTCTGTCTCCTTTTTTAAAGATTGGGACTACATTTGCTGTCTTCCATGCCTCAGGCAATCTCCCTGTTTCGATAGATGTATTGAATATTGTTGTTAAGGGTACACATAGCGCCTCTGCTCCCTCTCTCAATACCCATGGGGAGATGTTATCTGGCCCCATTGCCTTTGAGGTATCTAGCTCACTCAGAAGCCTCTTCACTTCTTCCTCGGTTGTGTGCACTGTGTCCAGCACTTGGTGGTGTGCCCCACCTCTCCGTCTTTCTGGAGTCCCTTCTGTCTCCTCTGTGAACACTTCTTTGAATCTCTTGTTGAGTTCTTCACATACTTCACGGTCATTTCCTGTTGTCTCTCCTCCTTCCTTCCTTAGCCTGATTACCTGGTCCTTGACTGTTGTTTTCCTCCTGATGTGGCTGTACAACAGTTTCGGGTCAGATTTGGCTTTCGCTGCTATGTCATTTTCATATTGTCTTTGGGCCTCCCTTCTTATCTGTGCATATTCGTTTCTGGCTCTACGACTGTTCTCCTTATTCTCCTGGGTCCTTTGCCTTCTATATTTCTTCCATTCCCTAGCACACTTGGTTTTTGCCTCCCTGCACCTTTGGGTAAACCATGGGCTCATCCTGGCTTTTTCATTACTCCTGTTACCCTTGGGTACAAACCTCTCCTCAGCCTCCTTGCATTTTGTTGCTACATATTCCATCATCTCATTAACTGGCTTCCCTGCCAGTTCTCTGTCCCACTGAACCCCGTTCAGGTAGTTCCTCATTCCTGTGTAGTCCCCTTTCTTGTAGTTTGGCTTCATTCGTCCTGGCCTTCCTGCTTCTCCCTCCACTTGTAGCTCTACTGTGTATTCGAAGCTTAAAACCACATGGTCACTGGCCCCAAGGGGTCTTTCATATGTGATGTCCTCGATATCTGCACTACTGAAGGTGAATACTAAGTCCAGCCTTGCTGGTACATCCTCTCCTCTCTCTCTTGTAGTGTCCCTTACGTGTTGGTACATGAAGTTCTCCAGTACCACCTCCATCATCTTAGCCCTCCATGTATCTTGGCCCCCATGTGGGTCCAAGTTCTCCCAATCGATCTCCTTGTGGTTAAAGTCCCCCATGATCAGGAGCTTTGCACTGCATGCATGAGCTCTTCTGGCCGCTCTAGCCAGTGTGTCAACCATCGCTCTATTGCTCTCGTCGTACTCTTGCCTTGGCCTCCTGCTGTTCTGTGGTGGGTTATACATCACTGCTATTACCACCTTGGGACCTCCAGAGTGAAGTGTTCCCACTATGTAATCACTTTCTTCTCCGCTATCTCCTCTCTCCAGCTCATCAAAATTCCAGCGATTTTTGATCAGCAACGCCACTCCTCCACCCCCCCTGTTCCCTCTGTCTTTCCTCGGGATTTGGTATCCCGTTGGAAAGATGGCATCTGTTATCATACCTGTAAGCTTGGTTTCTGTAAGAGCTATGATGTCCGGTGATGCTTCTTTGACTCTTTCGTGCCACTCCTCCCACTTATTTGTTATTCCATCAGCGTTTGTGTACCATACCTTCAGTTTCCTTTCCAACACTGTGGTTTGGGGGGCCTGTGGGGGTGGGAGACCTGGTGGCATACTGTGGGATTCTATAGCTCGATGTTGGGTGGAGGCTGTGGGTATGGATTGTAGTGTGTGTTGGGATGGTGTGATAGGTTGTATGGTTCTGAGAGTAGTTGTGTGTGTGCTTGCCCTTGCTGTTCTGTCCTGCTCTGACTGACCTCTGCTGATTCCCTCCTTGACTCTTTTCCTAGCTCCTTTCGTTTTTTTGTCCTCTCCCTCAGCTGCTGTCGTTCTGATTTTGTTCTGTCTCTGTCTAGGAACACCCTCTTGTACTCTTCCGAGTATTTCAATCGTGGTTTCTCTTGGAGGATCCTGTTCCGCACTGTTTCCGTCCTGAGAATCAGCTTGATTGGTCGGTTTCTCCCCTTCGAGTACCCCCCTATTCTCTGAAAATTTACAATCTCGTCCATCTCTTCACCTATTTCCGTGATGATTTTCTCAATCTCCTTTCCTTCTTCCTGCTTCCTTTCAGTGTGTGTCCTTTCCTCTCTCTCCTGAAGCCCATGGATAAACACTGATTTTGCTCTTTCTTCCTCCCATTGCCTCACCCTCTGTGACTCTGGATCCTGCCTGTATGTGGTCAGTTTCTCCCTTGATTTTTCCAGTGGCTCTTGATAGCCTTGTTGTGCCTCAGCATTCGACCTATCACCCTCTCCATCTGCAACCAGCTGATCTTCCCTTTCACTCCTTGGTCCTCCTTGACAGATTGATGTGACCTTAGCATAATTCATAATTCCTTCCTTCCTGTTCAGCCTCGCAGCTTCATATGCTGTGTCTTCTCTGGTCACTGCCCCTGTAACTCGCTCCAGCCTATTTATCTCAACTTCTAGGACCCTTATCTTGGCTACTGCAGTTTCGACTTGTGCCTCCCAATTCTTTGTTTCCTGCTCCAACCTCCTTTCCAATTTCACAGAGAGCTCTTTCTCCATTTTTTCAGAAAGCTCTCCTGTGTGTGTGTGTGTGTGTGATCGAGTGTGTGTGAACGAGTGTGTGTATATGTCTGTGAGTGTTTCAAGCTGCTTCAGTAACCAGTCCTGCAGTACACCTAACAGACTATGTTTTGAAAGAAGAACAATGAAGGAGACCTGCCGGCCAGTGCACAAAACTAACGGATCTGCAGTGCCACGTACACCCAAAACAATACAACACAGATTCAGTTTCAAAGACAAATTGTACATAGAAAGACTCCAGTTGGCTTACTACGTGCAAAGAGTTGCATGAGATGCAGTGCAGTGTGTAACAGAGAGGCTAAATTCATAGGGCAAATTGGTTCTTTGGGAAAGAAAACAGCGGTAAATGTTTTGAAAAAATATTTTCACCCTTCAGATTAGAAACTATATTATAGACTTTAAAACTGTCAAGTTTATAGATGCCAGAACTCATATTTGAAATATACTGTGCATCATGTTTAAAAAGTGATGCTTCCAATGTTTCTTTGGAATTAGTCCAATCCATAGAGTGGCCAGTGTCCCTTAAATTAATGAACAAAGCACTGGTTTGTATCTAGTAGTTATTGTATATTGTTCTAGGTTAAAATATGTAACAAAGAATAATGCTTTTATTTTTCAAAAAAAAAAAAATCTAGCGACGTAGCCAAACCGAAATATTTTGGCTTGGCATAGATCTTGCCCAGTAAAGTTTGTTCCGCAGTGTGCGTCTTTGACTTCATTCCTATTTTTTTCATTGAATAACTGAAGCTTAAATTCTTGTTTATTATATTCCGGACAAAATCTACTTCGTCGTTCTTGATATCTCCACCACCACCACCACCACCACCACCTCCTTCTCCTCCCTTTCTCCTCCTCCTCCTCCTCGTCCTTCCTCGTCCTCCTTCTCCTCCTCCTCCTCCTCCTCCTCTTCCTCCTCCTCCTTTTTCTCCTCCATTATCATCGTCTTCTTTTCCTCCTCCTCCTCCTCCTCCTCCTCGTTCTCCTCCATCATCATCGTCTTCATCTTCTTCTCCTCCTCCTCCTCCTCCTCCTCTTCCTCCTCCTCCTCCTCCATCGTTACCCTTTGTCGTCAAATGGACGTAACGTTAGTGGCCATTAGACACAAGTGAGCTTGTTAGCTTGATGGAGGAATGGAAGAAAGGAGTGGAGGCAGAAGAGAAAAGGGAGAGTACAGAGAATGCTGAGAGAAAAGAGATCAGATTCAGGAGGAATGAAAGGAGAAAGAGGAGAGACGAAAACGGGAAGGGGTGAATCTAGAGTGAGTCTAAGAGACGAGAGGTAGGAAATATAAAAAAAGTAGATAAAACGGGAGGGAAAGACAAAAATGAGAGGTGGAAGAGATAGAGGAAAGCTAGAACAGAAAGAGAAGAGTGGGAAAATAAAGAGATGAGCTGGAAGAGAGAGAGAGAGATAGAATAAAAATAATTACTGTGAATAGGCCAGAAATATGAAAACATTGGAGAGGCGAAAGGAAGAAAGGAAACACAAGATAGTAAAGAGAAAAAAAATTGAGAAGAAAATCAGAAAGACAGGTGAAGCAAGAGAGAGGAGAGAGAAGTGATCTTCCGCCACCAATAAATTCATTGGTTCCCTCTACCCGTCAACCAACCTATCGATCGAGAGAGGCGATGATGCATTTCCGGCAAGTTGGTCTCAAGGAGACGTACGTACGTGTGTGTGTGTGTACTCACCTAGTTGTACTCACCTAGTTGAGGTTGCGGGGGTCGAGTCAGAGCTCCTGGCCCCGCCTCTTCACTGATCGCTACTAGGTCACTCTCCCTGAGCCGTGAGCTTTATCATACCTCTGCTTAAAGCTATGTATGGATCCTGCCTCCACTACATCGCTTCCCAAACTATTCCACTTACTGACTACTCTGTGGCTGAAGAAATACTTCCTAACATCCCTGTGATTCATCTGTGTCTTCAGCTTCCAACTGTGTCCCCTTGTTACTGTGTCCAATCTCTGGAACATCCTGTCTTTGTCCACCTTGTCAATTCCTCTCAGTATTTTGTATGTCGTTATCATGTCCCCCCTATCTCTCCTGTCCTCCAGTGTCGTCAGGTTGATTTCCCTTAACCTCTCGTCGTAGGACATACGTCTTAGCTCTGGGACTAGTCTTGTTGCAAACCTTTGCACTTTCTCTAGTTTCTTTACGTGTGTGTGTGTGTGTGTGTGTGTGGGAAGTGTAGGTAAAGGTGTAAGAGCAGATGCTGGCATTACAGTATAATTACACCTATCTGTAAGGCTGTAGTTACAAATATAAATAGAAACGTAGTTACAGGTGTAGTTACAGGTGCAGCTACTAGTGTAAGTGGAAGCAGAGGATCTTCCCCCTGACTCTCATGGTGTCCTCGACGTGTTAGGTTAGGTAATTGATGGCACTTGTCTGTGATGGCTGTGCTCTCCATGTATCCCAACCCTGGTGCTGGTCCCACTTCTCTTGAATTTCCTTGTAGTTAAATCGAAATGGCGTTCTGCCAACTAAAGCAAAATAAATGGTGCACATTCCATGGGCTTTTGAATATAATTTTATTTGTGGTTTATGTTCTACATTTTTGTTTTTTTTAATTTTCAGTTACGGAATTTTTATAAGATACTCTTCAAAGATCATCTTTAGTGGGACAGTGTGCCTAAAGTCAGTACCCGATTAGCCGGGTTGTGGTTCGTCCGTTAGAGTGAGTGCGGTCAGCAGTAACAGCTTAGTTGACAAGCCCCTGATCCATCGAGAGCCCTGGTCAAGGACTGGTCCGCGGGGGCGTTGACCCCTGGAACATCCTCCAGGTAGACTGCAAAGTTTTATAAAGTCATGAAAAAGCTAAAAATAATGGGAAATGTTTTCAGAATACAAGATTAACACGTGAAGTGAGTCTTATCTACAAAATCATTTGGTAGTTTACCCAAGTTTCTTTAGAGTTATTAACTTGGTCACTTCGGGGATAAACAAGCAACTTCATTTTACCCTTTTGTATATACTATCTCTACGTAGAATATTTTTCCTAATAAAGTAACTAATGAAACACATAAAGTACAGCTATATATTAGAAAGCCTCACCTATCTCAGGTATTTAAAAGCGAATAACATTAAACATTAAAGTACAGCCTTATGCTGATACATCACACCAGCACAGCCATATTCTGGTGAGTCACAGCAAGCAAGACATGTACTAGTAACACCATGCTTAGCCATATTCTAGTGAATAACACCATGCTCATCCATATTCTAGTGAAACATCATGCTAAGCCATATTCTAGTGAAACACCATGCTCATCCATATTCTAGTGAAACACCATGCTAAGCCATATTCTAGTAAATAACACCAAGCTCAGCCATACACTAGCCACACAATACTCAATGGTATAGTCATACTAGTGAGTCACACAGTGCTCAGATAAATACTAGTGATTCACACCAAGCTCAGCCATATACTGTACTAGTCACACTAAGCTCTCCCATATACTGTACTAGTCACACTAAGCTCTGCCATATACTGTACTAGTCACACTAAGCTCTGCCATGTACTGTACTAGTCACACTAAGCTCTGCCATATACTGTACTAGTCACAATAAGCTCAGCCATATACTGTACTAGTCACACTAAGCTCTGCCATATACTGTACTAGTCACACTAAGCTCTGCCATATACTGTACTAGTCACACTAAGCTCTGCCATGTACTGTACTAGTCACACTAAGCTCAGCCATATACTGTACTAGTCACACTAAGCTCTGCCATATACTGTACTAGTCACACTAAGCTCTGCTATGTACTGTACTAGTCACACTAAGCTCTGCCATATACTGTACTAGTCACACTAAGCTCTGCCATGTACTGTACTAGTCACACTAAGCTCTGCCATATACTGTACTAGTCACACTAAGCTCAGCCATATACTGAACTAGTCACACTAAGCTCAGCCATATACTGTACTAGTCACACTAAGCTCTGCCATATACTGTACTAGTCACACTAAGCTCAGCCATATACTGTACTAGTCACACTAAGCTCAGCCATATACTGTACTAGTCACACTAAGCTCAGCCATATACTGTACTAGTCACACTAAGCTCAGCCATACACTGTACAAGTCACACTAAGCTCAGCCATATACTGTACTAGTCACATTAAGCTCAGCCATATTCTGTACTAGTCACACTAAGCTCAGCCATATACTGTACTAGTCACACTAAGCTCTGCCATATACTGTACTAGTCACACTAAGCTCAGCCATATACTGTACTAGTCACACTAAGCTCTGCCATACACTGTACAAGTCACACTAAGCTCAGCCATATACTGTACTAGTCACAATAAGCTCAGCCATATACTGTACTAGTCACACTAAGCTCAGCCATATACTGTACTAGTCACACTAAGCTCAGCCATATACTGTACTAGTCACACTAAGCTCAGCCATTTACTGGCACAATTATGTCACCAGCACAGTGCCAAACTTTTGTATAACTTAATTGTACTGTTTTTTATATTAAATAATTTTCACAAATTTATGTATATTAAGATGCATTTTTTGTTATATTTTGGGTTGTACAAAACAAGATCAGAATGAGTGACTCGAGTAATGAGACGACGAACCTTTACTTTAGAAAACGTAACTCTCTGGCTTTAAAAAAATTAATTTTGAGCGATATATTGTCCTAAATGAACATTTTTTAAGCATTAAATTTATGAAATTCAGAGGCAAATGTTCATATTTGGGAATTTATAAACAATGATGTCAAGCCTGTACTGATGGTTTAGTGAGTTTTTTTTTTTTTGCTAATCATTTTAATGGTCTATTCTCCATATAATCCAGAGTCTGGAATACGGGATGGAGCTCAGGAAGGAGAGAGGAAGTTCATGTATTGGATTTGTTGGATCAGTGAACTAAATGGACTCATCATTGACTCTAAGAAGAACTACCTAACAGAAAAGTATCGCCAGAGTAGAACAGCAACGGAATGTGGATAAAATTCAGCGATCATAGAATTACAGCACATCATGAATGAAAAAAACGTAAAAGATCAGAAAATGTTTCTCAGAGACAGAAGGAAGGCAATAGGCGTATTAATACCGAAAAGACACTGTAGACAAGGCAAATTAAGAGACAAAATCAGGTGGAGAGACTGAACGGAGTTGGGGAAGAGCCACGAGAAAAGTCAAAGAGGTCTGTGAGAAAAGAAATGAAAACTCTGTCTGTCTACCCGAGGGAACAAGGGTGGATATTGCAGGTTAATAAAACGAAGATAAAACAAGTGTCAAGGAGCCAGACGAGATACAACTAATGATACTGAAAGACGTAGTTGATGCCACTGACGAGCTATTCGTTACAATATATTAAGTCACACGAAAGAAAAACTATAAGACTGACAAAAAAAAAAAATCAGTGTTGCGCGGATACGGACTAGTAGTCTTGACATGCATGTCATGGAAAGGAAAATTGAAGGAATTGAAGATTGAGGAAACATTTGATGGGATTGAACTTCGTTTTTTTATCTCCAGCAGATTTTTATTGATAGTAAGTGTTGCCTCAGGAGCCTACAAAAAGTCTACAAAAGGCTGACGGTAATCTTGAAGAGCAGAGACGGATCGGCAGCTTGAAAGCTGTCAGAATATCCGAAGGCAATTGACAATGCCTAACCAAAGACTTATTTAGAAACCGGAGGTTCAATTCGGAGTGAATGGATGTACACTAAACCGATTCAGGATGTACATGAAAAACAGAATCGCTGTGACGAATCAAACATTAGACGGAAAAAAGAAACAAGCATTCAGAAGAATTAGTCCTGAGACAAATGCTACTTCTGGTACATGAGAACGACAAGGCAAATACAATCAACTCCAACATGTTGTGGTTTCCAGATGATGAAGAGTAAAAAAAAAGATGTTTACAAACTGAGAATGATGTTATGAATGACTTGAACAGATTGAATGAATAGTTCATCAGTGGGTGTAGTAGTGAAATGAAGATGATACAATCAGTCCAACAACCTTGGAGAGATAGTATTTGAGGTGATCAGTCCCTCTGCATGAAGATGAATTCAGCTCTGAACTCTCAACACAGCCAGCAACAGAATTGCATCTTCTCAACTCTCGTGGGTAATATTGCTGTCAGACCGATTTCCAAACACCCGAGAGGTTTCAGTACATATAGTTACAGAAGGAAACCTGCTGCGGTCACAACAATAACAATCTTTTTCCACATTTATGTTGAACCTCTTTCTACGGAATTTCATGCCCTTGTGTTGAGTTAGTGTGTTACTATGCATTTCAAATGATTCTTTGAGTCCTATCCTAAAAGTTTGAATGCGCCCATCTGGTAGTCAGGTTTCGTGAGTATACAGTAAGTGTTCCGCGTCGTCAAAGGGTCTCATCCTTAATGAAGATTACACTTTTGTTTCCCTTCTATGCATCCTCTCTAGTGTATCCCCATATTTTCTGTGACACGAAACAGGAGTAAAGGAGGGAGAGAGGGAGGGAGAGAGAGAGAGAGAGAGAACTGAAGCAGAATCCAAGATATCTCAACTGGGAGGTACGTTCCTAGGTCGCCTTTAATTAATCCAAGAATCCATTTGTCTGCAGGGTACCCCCAAACAGTTCTCGAAATAATTAAGGAAATTTGGGCTTTTCCTGACCCCAAAGGACCTTTCGTAACCTCTCCTGGCGCCCATTGACCTTTGGTATCTGTTCACGTATTTTAGTTTCCTTTGACATCTTACATTCTTTGTTTGATCGTCTGTGAATTATTATAAATGTTTGTCCTCGTTTGACGTTTACTGAATATTGATGATTAACGTAATTCTCCAAAATGTTATATACGTCTTTTTAAATTCATAGAAACCGTAAATTTTTACCCATTTTCTCAGTGTTCATTAAAGTCTACTGTATGATCTGGTCTATTACTGATGATTCATATATATATATATATATATATATATATATATATATATATATATATATATATATATATATATATATATATATATATATATATATATATATATATAAATATATATATATGAATCATCAGAGGAGAGTTATTAAATGGAGAGTTAGAGGTATTGGGAAGATGGAGGGAATATTTTGAGGAATTGTTAAATGTTGATGAAGATAGGGAAACTGTGATTTCGTGTATAGGACAAGGAGGAATAACATCTTGTAGGAGTGAGGAAGAGCCAGTTGTGAGTGTGGGGGAAGTTCGTGAGGCAGTAGGTAAAATGAAAGGGGGTAAGGCAGCCGGGATTGATGGGATAAAGATAGAAATGTTAAAAGCAGGTGGGGATATAGTTTTGGAGTGGTTGGTGCAATTATTTAATAAATGTATGGAAGAGGGTAAGGTACCTAGGGATTGGCAGAGAGCATGCATAATTCCTTTGTATAAAGGCAAAGGGGACAAAAGAGAGTGCAAAAATTATAGGGGGATCAGTCTGTTGAGTATACCTGGTAAAGTGTATGGTAGAGTTATTATTGAAAGAATTAAAAGTAAGACGGAGAATAGGATAGCAGATGAACAAGGAGGCTTTAGGAAAGGTAGGGGGTGTGTGGACCAGGTGTTTACAGTGAAACATATAAGTGAACAGTATTTAGATAAGGCTAAAGAGGTCTTTGTGGCATTTATGGATTTGGAAAAGGCGTATGACAGGGTGGATAGGGAGGCAATGTGGCAGATGTTGCAGGTGTATGGTGTAGGAGGTAGGTTACTGAAAGCAGTGAAGAGTTTTTACGAGGATATTGAGGCTCAAGTTAGAGTACATAGGAAAGAGGGAAATTATTTCCCAGTAAAAGTAGGCCTTAGACAAGGATGTGTGATGTCACCGTGGTTGTTTAATATATTTATAGATGGGGTTGTAAGAGAAGTAAATGCGAGGGTCTTGACAAGAGGCGTGGAGTTAAAAGATAAAGAATCACACATAAAGTGGGAGTTGTCACAGTTGCTCTTTGCTGATGACACTGTGCTCTTGGGAGATTCTGAAGAGAAGTTGCAGAGATTGGTGGATGAATTTGGTAGGGTGTGCAAAAGAAGAAAATTAAAAGTGAATACAGGAAAGAGTAAGGTTATGAGGATAACAAAAATATTAGGTGATGAAAGATTGGATATTAGATTGGAGGGAGAGATTATGGAGGAGGTGAATGTATTGAGATATTTGGGAGTGGACGTGTCAGCGGATGGGTCTATGAAGGATGAGGTGAATCATTGAATTGATGAGGGGAAAAGAGTGAGTGGTGCACTTAGGAGTCTGTGGAGACAAAGAACTTTGTCCTTGGAGGCAAAGAGGGGAATGTATGAGAGTATAGTATTACCAACGCTCTTATATGGGCTTGAAGCATGGGTGATGAATGTTGCAGCGAGGAGAAGGCTGGAGGCAGTGGAGATGTCATGTCTGAGGGCAATGTGTGGTGTGAATATAATGCAGAGAATTCGTAGTTTGGAAGTTAGGAGGAGGTGCGGGATTACCAAAACTGTTGTCCAGAGGGCTGAGGAAGTGTTGTTGAGGTGGTTCGGACATGTAGAGAGAATGGAGCGAAACAGAATGACTAGGAAAGGTTGGAGGGAGGGGGTAAAGGAGGTTTTGTGTGCGAGGGGCTTGGACTTCCAGCAGGCGTGCGTGAGCGTGTTTGATAGGAGTGAATGGAGACGAATGGTTTTTAATACTTGACGTGCTGTTGGAGTGTGAGCAAAGTAACATTTATGAAGGGCTTCAGGGAAACCGGCAGGCCGGACTTGAGTCCTGGAGATGGGAAGTACAGTGTCTGCACTCTGAAGGAGGGGTGTTAATGTTGCAGTTTAAAAACTGTAGTGTAAAGCACCCTTCTGGCAAGACAGTGATGGAGTGAATGATGGTGAAAGTTTTTCTTTTTCGGGCCACCCTGCCTTGGTGGGAATCTGCCAGTGTGATAATGAATATATATATATATATATATATATATATATATATATATATATATATATATATATATATATATATATATATATATATATAAATGGTTATAACTTTTTTACTTGAGGGAGTTGCAAGTCACTTGGGAAATATTAGCAGACGTCACCATCTACGACCACAGACCTTCAGTTCTGTGCTTGCGTTTGTGAGATAGAATCTCCTTGATGAGCCGCTGGCCGTCTGATCAACAATATTATTTAAGAGGAAGAGCTTCATCCACTGAGATCATACAGCACCGTTGAAAAGAAGATAATTAGATTTAATCCAAGGATGGGAAGCATTTGGCTCAGTTCTTTGACTCAAGAGTACTTCGTCAGAATTGAAGCCCCCTTCATGAAGGGGACTGACAAAGAGATGAAACAAGTAACCGCACTCTTACAGTAGGATAATTAAACGTGAATATTACTCGTAAGTGAGGTTGGATAGTTTACAAATGGGGCAGTTTCTTCCTTTCTTTAAAACTTTCTTCAAATCTGCTCTTTCTCGTTTATCTGCCAATTCCTCTTTGTTGAATAAACTGCTTACCTATCTCTCATTCTGCTTTCCTTACCCTATCTCCAGCTCCTTTTCTGTATCCACTTTTTTTTCGTTTCCATTCTTTACCCCTATCGTCATTCGCTCCTCTCCTCCCTCTTCTTCTTCCCCACCTTTTCCGTTTTCCTTTTCTTCCACGTGTCTTCCTCTCTCCGAACTTCTTGTCACTTATTCTATTCTCTCCCTGTGTTCTCCACCACATTTCTCTGCCTCCTTTTCATCTTGCTTCCCCCCACACTTCATGTTGGCCATCTTCCACTCTTCTCTTCCACTTCTCCCCCTCCCTTCTTTTTTCCAACATCCTTTCCGCCACATTTCGCAATTCCTACTCTCTCCCTTTTATTCCCTTCGTAGTCCCCTTCACTCCCTTCCCTGCCACATCCCCCGTCTACCCTTTCCTTGGCGGTAGTGCCAGCAAAGTGAATTTCCAAGAATTTTACAGCAAGAAGGAGAGATCTACGAGGCATCAACAGCTGAGTTGCCTCTCACAAACTTCCCCAAGACTTGGCGGTGCCAGATGACAAGGAACAGGTGACGGGGGACAGATGACAAAGGGTAAGCAGTGAAGGGTGACCGAGCATAGATGGCGACGGGTGACAAGTTACGGGAGGTGATGGTAAGTAGGTGACGAGGTGTCAAAGTGACGGTAAAAGTTTTTTGCAAATGCAGTGAGATGTTCCTCTGTGTGTATATTACCCTGATCTACAAACAACAACCAAAACAAAAATGGCGACAACCACTGCAACTACAATAACCACAACATCAATAAAATTAACAATAACTGCGGTAAAAGTTGTGCATTTTTTTGCCGGGAGATCTCAGGAAGATAATAAAAAACGCTTAGAAATAGAGTTGAGCCTATGAGCTTTAGAAGATAAAACCATATTCAAATTTTTACTCTTTAAGAGAGGGGAGAAACTAATAAAATATTAAGCGCCATAATGGAATTCTTTATTTCGAAAGTCTCACAATTTTCCACTGAGATGGAGGGAACTTCACTCCCTTAATTAGTCGGGTTCAACTTCTTTAGTAAACTTGCAAGAAGAAGCGCAAAACTTTCATCGAGCCGCGGCCTATGTACGGGTCGAGGTTTATAGTTTAATTGTTCAAAGAAAGAAAGAGAGTTTTTTCCCCCCCTCATGTGTGGGATTTTTAATTGTGTTTAAGATGCACTCTGGGGAAAATAAACGTCGAAGACTCTTTACGAGTATTTCTAGTGTTTAGAAAATGTAGTGGAGGGGAGACAAATGGAGCGTTTTATTGCATTTTCTCAAGTGATACAATTTGTGGGGAGAGCGAAGGTGGTTTAGCGTATTTTATTCAGTTTTTCCTCAATTTTACGCTAAAGAATGTGTGAATAAAGGTATTCTTTAAACTTTCATAATTTCTGAAAATTCTTCTGTGATTATAGCGCGATGTTTTTATTTTGCAGTTATGATACTTATGTCAAGGACATTAATTTTTCGACATATAATTTGACTTGTTTCCTTTCCTGAAGTCTGGGATTAGTGAGGATATCTATTAAAGGCTAATTATTTGGATCTCTTGAAGTACTGGAAAAACAGTTGAATATAAAACCTTTCGAAATTACATCCTAAATTAGTAATCCAAAAACTACTTTTAAAAAATTGATGTATTTATGTAATTCAGCGTGTCATCTAAATATTATATACATAGTTTTATCAATTATTAGCATAAATACAACATTTTTGAGCACTTTCACTATACTTAAATTCCATTCGAAGAATCCATAGTCTACATTACTCGACTATCACCTTTTCAACCGCATTCTCTAAAATATATATATATATATATATATATATATATATATATATATATATATATATATATATATATATATATATATATATATATATATATATATATATATATATATATATATATATATATATATATATATATATATATATATATATATATATACTCGTAGCACCAGATTCTAGCTCTGAGGTTCGTTAGTTTCCATCAAAATTCTTTCTAATCTCCCACAGCACACGAAAACCCACTTCAAAAACCAAAGAAACAATTAGGTCTTCTTACAGAAACCCATTATCTAATTACTGCAAGCAGCTGAGAGTCCATATTCCTCATTAAAACTACTTTCACTCCCTCTACATACTATTAGTCACAGTCCCCAAGACCGAAGGGCTCTCTTATATTTGCTCATTGGAAGCTCGCACTTTAAATTACTCGATGGCGTTCACTGGCCTTTATATAGGCTGGTTTTCTAAAATCATTCGAATCAAATACATATTTATTGACAGCGTTGAGTATCCCTGATATCATTTCCTTCTAGCTGGCTCTTGGTATTCCTAGGAAAATAACCTAGTAAATTGCTATATTTGTGTTTTTTTTATAAGTGTAACCCCAGAGCGCGCACACACACACACACACACACACACACACACACACACACACACACACACACACACACACACACACACACACACAGTCATAGAGTTGTCAGGAAGTGGAATAGTCTAGCAAGTGATGTAGTGGAGGCAGGAACCATACATAGCTTTAAGACGAGGTACGATAAAGCTCATGGAGCAGGGATAGAAAGGACCTAGTAGCGATTAGTGAAGAGGCGGGGTCAGGAGCTGAGTCTCGACCCTTGCAACCACAATTAGGTGAGTACAATTAGATGAGTACACACACACACACACACACACACACACACACACACACACACACACACACACACACACACACACATAGGGCAGTACAACCAGATAAGGGAACGCAAATATTAAAATTCACAAATTTAGCTATTCATGTGCATTACAGCATTTAGGTTATTCTTAGACTCTTCTGACCAACCGCGAGTGTGCATGTCCATATCATGATTTACAAAAGTATACACACACTTGTCTGTACACTCCCTGTATTGCTGTATTATACGTGTGTCAGATAATATATATATGTAAAACAACCATGGGGGGGAGTAGAATGATAGCTCTAGGCCTTTCGTGTTGCAATCAACACATCATGAGCTTGCAAAATTGCAGAAAAAAGGAGGAAGTTCGAACCAACACGATCCTAGAGGATGTATTCACTAGAGTGATAGAGAGGGAGAGACAGAGAGAAGGGAACAGCAAATGCCCCCAGGCATACCAGTACCCATAGCCAGAACGGATGTATATTATAGCATTAGAAAAGCCGACAAGCGCTGATATTGTAATAGTAGCCTAAACGAAAGTAACCTGGCAATTATCAGAAATTCCGTCCGAGTCTGCTATGATGAAATTTTACCTACATAATTACATTACCAGTGATATGTAAGTCACTGGCAACTATAGAGTCCCATTCACGAGAAAGTGGGTCCATTTAAAGAGACGGGAAAACTGGACCATTTAGAGGGGAGACTTCTATAAGTTATACAATGGAAATGGGGTTCATTAAAACAAACTCATTTAAGGAGGGAGGCATCTGTAATTACGAGGAAGACGGCCACAGTTATTCATCCCACATGATTCTGAGGCAAACTCTGGTTCAACCTTAAGAAAATTACGGAAAACAGGCCCTAATTCCTCGGTGTGGCACTACATTAAAGACAGTCCTATTTATTCATATAGGAGCCTTAAATGTAGTGCAACACCGAGAAATTAGGGCATATTTTTATTTCATTTTCTGAAGGTAGGTGATGCATTGAGGTATTTTTGGAGACAAAGAACGTTATCCACTGAGACAAAGAAGGAAATGTATAAGAGTATAATGAAACCGACACTCTTATAGGGGTGTGAAACATGGGTTGTGAATGTTGAAGCGAGGACGAGGCTGGGGGCCCTGGAGATGTCGAGTCTAAGGGTAATGTGTGGCTGATAATTCGTAGTGTGGAAATTAGAAGGTGTGGAATTACTAAAAGTATAATTTAGAGGACTGAGGACGGGGTTGTTGAGGTGATTTGGTCATTTAGAGAGGATGGAGCAAAATAGGATGACTTGTAAGGTGTATAAAACTGTAGTGGAGGGAAGGTGGTGTTGAGGTTGTCCTAGCAAATGGAGGGAGGGGGTAAAAGCGGTTTTGTGTGCAAGGGGCTTGGACATACAGCAGGCATGTTTTAGTGTGTTAAATAGGAGTAAGTGGAGTTGAATGATTTTTGGGACTTGACGAGCTGTTGGAGTGTGAACAGGGTGATGTATTGTGAAGGGATTCAGGGAAACTGGTTAGCCGGACTTGAGTCCTGGAGGTGGGAGGCTCAATGCCTACACTCTAAAGGAGGGGTTTGGGTTATTTGCTGTTTAGAGTGACATCTTAATTGTGGTACGTATCTGCAAAGACAGTGATAACGTGAATGATGGTAAAAGTGTTTCTTTTTATGGGATCACCCTGCCTTGGTGGGAGACTGCCAGCATGTTAAAAGAAAAAATAAGTATATATATATATATATATATATATATATATATATATATATATATATATATATATATATATATATATATATATATATATATATATATATATATATATATATAATATGATGTTTTCTGATAGACATGTGCTTGTGTGTCCATTCTATACACTGCTGAATAACATTAAACATACATTTAAAATCAATAGTTCCCCCAGAAACTATATTCTCAATTTGCTGCCAGTAATTCGCAGGAAGCCTATACATAAGGCTACAATACCTGTAATCTACAACACTCAGGTGATTTAGAGAACTCCGCCCCGTCGTCTCATGAGGAGAACGACCAACTTGAAGCACAGACCACCTGACTTACTGCCAAGGACGCATTTTTCCAGTCATTTTCACTAGTAACAAATAGACCTTTGACACGACAGATTGGTACGGTGCTTCATTCAACTCTCATATGCATTTTCTTAACTTTTATGTTTGGCTTATGGGAATAATTATCTTGTAGTTAGAAACTGTAGATTTGGTTTTGGTCGTAAAAATCGTCCTTTGCTTTTTTGACGGATTAAATAATTATTATCATCATTTTATTATTATTATTATTATTAAATTCATCGAATAAACAAGAAACAATCTATATGACCAAAACCAAATCTACAATAACAGAAGCGGGAACGAAAAGACAGAGGGACGAACGAACAGGCAGAACTGACTGGGGAACGAACGAATACTCTCGCAGTGAACGAACAAACAGGTGGGCGAACTTAACATGTAATTGAACAAATTAACGAGAAGGTAAAGAGAGAACATCCGATAAAACGATACGTGCTCTACCGCCAGTCTCTCAGAGGCACGCACTGAGAAACTAGTAACTTGTATTACAGTGAAATTATTATTATTCCTAGTCTCATTGGAACATGGTCATACAGAGCTTTACGAGTGGAAGGTAAACACATTTGTTCCGAAGTAAGGAGAAGTAAATGTAATTTCCTGAATCAAGAGCTCTTTACCAGCTTTTAAGAATCCCTTTTTCAGATGTCTAATATAATAGTCTGGCTTGCAGTCCTTCGACTTCTATTGTAGCCAAGAAGCTATGTTTAACTCCCAGCATCACAGTAGAAGGGAAGAAGTGTTAACCTTGATAAACGGAGAAGTTACCTAAGTATAGCATCTTTGAAAAATGGTAGAAAAGAGAGTTGTCCAATATGTGATATCAGTACGCAGCCCATCGTCTTTATTAACAACAGTATTTTACTGTTATTGAGATAATTAAATGGATGACTGATCAACACTGGAAATATCCATAGATCTTCCTAATAATGCATAGCTGTAATATGTTGAACTAACAGGAAAACCACTTGAACTTAGGTTGGCCCAACACCAGTAGTCAATTCTGTCAAAGTGCAATATTAAAATTCCAGTGCAATATCACATCAGACTTTTCAACAATCCTCCTAGAAAGTCTGAAGCTCAAATTATAGATCCAAATTCTTCAGCACTGGGAAGGAACATCAATGAATCAGCAATTATAAAACATGACAACCAATTGTGATACAGTTAAAATGTTAGGCATATAAATGCCACCACGTAGGGGTAAAAGCCTTGTCTAGGGGTATTTATACTATTAAACAAAATTCACCAACGAAAGGCCAAGCTTGTTTCTTCACAAAAAAACTTTACCTAGATGGTCAGTACTGTTATCAGGAAGGATAGATGAATTCCTCTATGTTAATTACTAGAAGGACATAAACTAGCGTATACGTATATAAAAATATATTATTAAAAACTTTATATATACAACACCAGTTACTCAAAATTAGGCCACATTAATATTACAATCAATACCAAGTGCTAAACCCATACGGGTCATTAGGTCACAGAAGAATAAAATATTAATGGCGCTTGTAGATCGCCATTCCTTGAGGGGATAAAATTATTGTAAAAATTTCTACACTTTCCACTAATCACGAATAAGGCAAACGAAAATTTGTGTGTGCAATAATTTCGCTAAAATCATTCAGAACTTAACTAAAAAAAATAATGTCACAGCGTTTTTTTATTAAATTATTGTAAACTTATCTAAAATATAAATTGCGCTTGTTATAATAAGGTTAGGTAAGTTTTCTAAAGTTCTTACTTTGCAAATTTTTGCTTGCCTTATTCGGCAAGAAGAGCGTTGCTATTTAAGCCAAAATCACAAGTTTTACCTATTCGGTACGATACACACACACACACACACACACACACACACACACACACACACACACACACACACACACACACACACACACACACACACACACACACACACACACACACACACACACACACACACACACACACGCACACACACACACACGCACAGAAGTTGAAGACTCAGATGAATCACAGGGATATTAGGAAGCATTTCTTCAGTCACAGAGCTGTCAGGAAGTGGAATAGTCTGGGAAGTGAAGGAGCAGAGGCAGCATCCATACATAGCTTTAAGAAGAGGAATGATAAAGCTCATGGAGAGGAAAGAGTGACCGAGTAGCGGCCAGTGAAAAGGCGGGGCCAGGAGCTGTGGCTCGACCCCTGCATTCACAACTAGATGAGTACACTCAGACACACACACAGACACACAGACACACACACGCACACAGACACACACACCAAACACACACACACACACACACCACACATACACCACACACACACCACACACACACCCCACACACACACACACACACCACACACACACACACACACACACACACACACACACACACACACACACACACACACACCACACATACACCACACACACACCACACACACACACCACACACACACACCACATACCACACACACACACACATACATACACACACACACACACACACACACACACACACACACACACATACACACACATACACACACACACACACACACACACACACACACACACACACACACATATATATATATATATATATATATATATATATATATATATATATATATATATATATATATATATATATATATATATTCACTCACGAGTATGTGTCGATATTGTCCTCAGGATTCATTTTTCCTCAACTTGTTGCCTGATATCGACGTCCTGCCTGTGTGCCAGTCTGATTTTTGGTGTGTCAGTTTGAGTGTCAATTAGTGTGTCAGAGTGCCGTAAAGATACGATAAAAGTTGGATAAGGTCTCCACATTTTAAGGAAAAACCGAGATACACTCTAATCTTCTGTTGTTAAAAATATAAAGCTCTTAACACCGATAAAATTATGATTCACTCGTACAAGAATATTTCTTATAGGTCCAGGTCATCCAGGTCAGGTATTCCCAACCAGGGGTGCGTGCACCCCCGATTGGTGCGAGATGGAGTTTCAAAGGGTGCGACAAAGTGTTCAATTTGTTCACCCGCAGTACTATATTTGATTGGTTCCATTTTTCATTAAAAAATTAGAAATCTGATTTCTTTATCTTCAAATGTGATGTTACTTTTGTAAGAGGTGCGACAGTAATCAAACATTTCCTAGGGGTGAAGGGGCATAGAAAAGGTTGGGAACTCCTGATCTAGGTAGTATGAAATAACATTGAGTAAGAGAGCATACGCAGGACACGCTTTATAGTATTTCGATACGCAGACAGAACAGGAGTCACAACAAAAGCTTACCCTTCTTGTGTATTTTACTCCGTCCCCGAAGCATCAAGCATTTATTTCTCACAAATAAGATTAAGAAAGTTCAGAGAAATGCATTGTAACCGCCCCCCCCCCCCTCCCAACACAAATTTGGATATTGGTTTATTTCTATACAGAATCATAGAATAGTACAATAAGCCATCTTTCAGTGTTAAAACATTTATATAAAGCAGAAAATTGGGTTATAGGAGATCAACACTTCTGAAACTTAATATTTGTGCTTAATATTTAACTATGAATTCATGGACATTCGTTTTCTTTTCGTGAGATATGTCAGTGATTTTTTTTAAATGGTATTTCTCTTCATCCTTTCTTTTATTTCAAGAATGTGGCTGAAGTGAGTGGAGAGTGAGGAAAGAGCCTTCTGGTTTACTTTCCTGGCTTAGTTTGTGTACAGTATAGAGATAAATAGCAGGAGTTGGTAATTAATTTTTTTCTATGCAGTAAAGATACCTAGGTTTTGCACAAGTGTCTAATTTATCAACTAGTCGGTTCTCTGAGGCATTAATCTACACCCATAGCCTTTACAAAGTTTTTCATTAGCTCTAACTTTATATGCAATGTATACAATGATGGAAGAAATATATTTTGAGGATGCATAACTGGCATATGTTATATGCTGAATTTTCCTGAAATATTGTCTTTTCATGTGGGTCACTCTTGGGGTCTTGTAGCGGTTAGCATCGTCATGACTATTCCACAAAGGAAGCCCATGTATATAATGTAGCCGAGTTTGAGACAACGTATTAAATCTGTCACTTCTGAGTCCGTCATTATAATCCACTTCTGGCCGTTTATTTCGTTAATCTGAATAGAATTTGCAAGGACTCGTTCTATTCTTTTAGTCCTACAATATGAGCCACTGGCACAGACGGCTTTTCATCGCCGTTGTGAAAGAGCACTCACTGTTTTCAAACTGATCTTCCTGGAATCGATGAATAGTCTCCATTCATCAGAATAGTGTTAATAACCCAGTTCTAAACTGGAACAGCGCGTTCGAAAATGAAGCATTATTTCCTTCTGCTAACAGGTTCCATTCCCGTTTGCGCGATCCGAACAATTCTGCCATCTGTTTTGATAGGTAAAGTTCCCTGACAAGATCATTTAACTTCTGTAGAGTGACTAAGTAATGTTGCGTCATAGTCTTAGATTCTGGTGGTTCGTATAGTTCAACGCTGTCAGTGTCATCACTATTATCACTTTCATGTCATTAGTGATAGTTGGAACAGGTACAGAAGTGTCATCACTGTGTGACACAGGATCTAAGGTTGACTCATAATCTGGATATGTTATCTTGTTCTTGTTTTCTTCGAGAAACCAACCACATTAGGGCTGAGCTTGCTACCATCTGCAGCTCATAAGACTGCCATCCCCACGAGCCCCTTTGAGGCGGGGTAGATGGCAGACCAGAGGCCTAGCTTCTCCCTACGAGCCCCGTGAGGGCGGGGAATGTGCCTAGGCCTGGGGACACTTGGTCCCAAAGATGAGGAGGTACTGTACCTCCTCCCATGGGAGACTTAAGTCTCGAGACACTCCCCAGATAGGGAGCCAAGGCCGGGTCACCACTACTTGGAAAAGACCCGGGCCGGGAGAATACCGGCGAATAAAAAAAAAAAAAAAAAAAAAAACCAACCACATTAACCATGCGGAAAAAAGACCCATCATTCTTCGAGTCTCGCCACACTTCTGGGACTGCAAATGACACTGATGTACATCTTCCCTTCAACCACTGTGTCAGTCCGGAGGTATTCATTTTTATCTTGATCAACTTTCCTGAAATAGCAGTGCCTGTTATGCAAGCTTGAGACGATTTCTTGCGTTTTTTCGTTGGTTACGTCTATTTATTATTGCCAAACACACAGCTAAAGCTGCCTGCGCTGTTCAGGCATCCTCGTCTGTTCATGTCAATCTGAAAAAGTGATCTCATATAATATAGCAAAAGAAATCGTGTGTATATATGGATTTGTGTATGTGGCAGAGAAATGTAGTTTAAGCAAATTAAACACCAATAAACTTAATGCATAGCATTTTTATTAACACATCGGCCGTTTCCCACCGAGGCAGGGTGACCCAAAAATAGAAGAAACAGTTTCATCATCACTCACTCCATCACTGTCTTGTCAGAGGCGTGCTGACATTAGAGTTTAAAATTGGTTACTGAAATTAATTTTTGCCGAGAACGCTGTTCTATTCTATTGAGTGTTCCGCCGTAATTCAAATTTATTTAGCTTGGTGTTACTAAATTTCATTCGTTGTGAAGATATATATGATTCGTGTGTCTGGTTGACTCTGGCATAATATTGATGGTTGTGGTGAAAAAACTATTGTGGTGGTTGTTGTTTTGGGTTTGTTACTCTTGGTGGTGCTTGTGGTGGTACTGGTGGTGGTGGTGCTGGTTGTGGTCATTGTGGTGGTGTTGGTGGTGGTGGTGGTGGTGGTACTGGTGGTGATTCTGGTGGTGGTGGTGGTGGTGGTGGTGGTGGTGGTGGTGGTGGTGGTGGTGGTGGTGGTGCTTGTGGTGGTACTGGTGGTGTTTGTGGTGGTACTGGTGGTGTTTGTGGTGGTATTGGTGGTATTTGTGGTGGTACTGGTGGTGTTTGTGGTGGTACTGGTGGTGTTTGTGGTGGTACTGGTGGTATTTGTGGTGGTACTGGTGGTGTTTGTGGTGGTACTGGTGGTATTTGTGGTGGTACTGGTGGTGTTTGTGGTGGTACTGGTGGTGTTTGTGGTGGTACTGGTGGTGGTGGTGGTGGTACTGGTGGTGTTTGTGGTGGTACTGGTGGTGTTTGTGGTGGTACTGGTGGTGTTTGTGGTGGTACTGGTGGTGGTGGTGGTGGTGGTGGTACTGGTGGTGTTTGTGGTGGTACTGGTGGTGTTTGTGGTGGTACTGGTGGTGTTTGTGGTGGTACTGGTGGTGTTTGTGGTGGTACTGGTGGTGTTTGTGGTGGTACTGGTGGTGTTTGTGGTGGTACTGGTGGTGTTTGTGGTGGTACTGGTGGTATTTGTGGTGGTACTGGTGGTGTTTGTGGTGGTACTGGTGGTGTTTGTGGTGGTACTGGTGGTGTTTGTGGTGGTACTGGTGGTATTTGTGGTGGTACTGGTGGTGTTTGTGGTGGTACTGGTGGTATTTGTGGTGGTACTGGTGGTGTTTGTGGTGGTACTGGTGGTGTTTGTGGTGGTACTGGTGGTGTTTGTGGTGGTACTGGTGGTATTTGTGGTGGTACTGGTGGTGTTTGTGGTGGTACTGGTGGTATTTGTGGTGGTACTGGTTGTGTTTGTGGTGGTACTGGTGGTATTTGTGGTGGTACTGGTGGTGTTTGTGGTGGTACTGGTGGTGTTTGTGGTGGTACTGGTGGTGGTGGTGGTGGTACTGGTGGTGTTTGTGGTGGTACTGGTGGTGTTTGTGGTGGTACTGGTGGTGTTTGTGGTGGTACTGGTGGTATTTGTGGTTGTACTGGTGGTGTTTGTGGTGGTACTGGTGGTGTTTGTGGTGGTACTGGTGGTGTTTGTGGTGGTACTGGTGGTGTTTGTGGTGGTACTGGTGGTGTTTGTGGTGGTACTGGTGGTATTTGTGGTGGTACTGGTGGTGTTTGTGGTGGTACTGGTGGTGGTGGTGGTGGTACTGGTGGTGGTGGTGGTGGTACTGGTGGTGTTTGTGGTGGTACTGGTGGTGGTGGTGGTACTGGTGGTGGTGGTGGTACTGGTGGTGTTTGTGGTGGTACTGGTGGTGTTTGTGGTGGTACTGGTGGTGTTTGTGGTGGTACTGGTGGTATTTGTGGTGGTACTGGTGGTGTTTGTGGTGGTACTGGTGGTATTTGTGGTGGTACTGGTGGTATTTGTGGTGGTACTGGTGGTGTTTGTGGTGGTACTGGTGGTGTTTGTGGTGGTATTGGTGGTGTTTGTGGTGGTGGTGGTGCTTGTGGTGGTACTGGTGGTGTTTGTGGTGGTACTGGTGGTGTTTGTGGTGGTACTGGTGGTATTTGTGGTGGTATTGGTGGTGTTTGTGGTGGTACTGGTGGTATTTGTGGTGGTACTGGTGGTGTTTGTGGTGGTACTGGTGGTGTTTGTGGTGGTACTGGTGATGGTGGTGGTGGTACTGGTGGTGTTTGTGGTGGTACTGGTGGTGTTTGTGGTGGTACTGGTGGTGGTGGTGGTGGTACTGGTGGTGTTTGTGGTGGTACTGGTGGTGTTTGTGGTGGTACTGGTGGTGTTTGTGGTGGTACTGGTGGTGTTTGTGGGGTACTGGTGGTGTTTGTGGTGGTACTGGTGGTGTTTGTGGTGGTACTGGTGGTGTTTGTGGTGGTACTGGTGGTATTTGTGGTGGTACTGGTGGTGTTTGTGGTGGTACTGGTGGTGTTTGTGGTGGTACTGGTGGTGTTTGTGGTGGTACTGGTGGTGTTTGTGGTGGTACTGGTGGTGTTTGTGGTGGTACTGGTGGTGTTTGTGGTGGCACTGGTGGTGTTTGTGGTGGTACTGGTGGTATTTGTGGTGGTACTGGTGGTATTTGTGGTGGTACTGGTGGTGTTTGTGGTGGTACTGGTGGTGGTGGTGGTGGTACTGGTGGTGTTTGTGGTGGTACTGGTGGTGTTTGTGGTGGTACTGGTGGTGTTTGTGGTGGTACTGGTGGTATTTGTGGTGGTACTGGTGGTATTTGTGGTGGTACTGGTGGTGTTTGTGGTGGTACTGGTGGTGGTGGTGGTGGTGGTACTGGTTGTGTTTGTGGTGGTACTGGTGGTGGTGGCGGTACTGGTGGTGGTGGTGGTGGTACTGGTGGTGTTTGTGGTGGTACTGGTGGTGGTGGTGGTACTGGTGGTGGTGGTGGTACTGGTGGTGCCTGTGGTGGTGCAATTTCTGTTCGCAATTGTAGTGGAAATGTTTGTGGTGGTGGAGGATGTTGTGGCTTTGATAACACAGTCCCTCTGGACAAAAATATCATGTTCTCGAACCTTTACTCTCTTTTCTGAAAGGGTTCGTTGCAAGGATTTATATGCAGGCAAATGGCATAATCACTCATAGTCACTCAGTCATAAAAACACTAGAAAGGTGGCAGTTTAGACAAGATTCTGGCTCAGGGGCAATGAAATGAGAAGGCAGCATATATGTGACAGTGTGGCTGGAACTCTAGCAAGAAGTAAACCGATCGTGCAATCGTGTCATTACGATTTCGTGAGTCAAGTAAACCGATGATTGTGCTACAATATGGTGGCAGTGATGACATTGTTTATCTTCATTATTCTCAACTATCCTTCTTATTGTTGGGTAGCCAGTGGTAAATGAATAAATACGTGGGCACTACCTCGTAAAGTACCTGTTGGCAGTAGTTTGTTGACACTCTAGCCAATTCATAATGATTTTATTATCTTGATGTACCAGTGTGTGTCTCGTTTGCCCTCCATCCTTTTTTTTAATTATAGATTCATCTGCTGCAGGAATATTGGTATGTTAGCCAGTCCATGATCTTCACATGTGGCTAATGTAGAGGCTTTATTTGCAGTCTTCTTCCCTTGGATACCGTCGTGGTTTGGTATACAGTGTTGTGTGGTTATACGTCTCTATGCAGCAGGGTTCTGTAAGATGCTAAGAGAAGAGGTGGTGAGATATACAGTGTCCCGTAGTTAGCGTGTCTGATTGATTAGAGAGCAGTGATAGAGTGCGTGTGAAGGAGAGTGTTGCCATTGATTTTGTAAGGTATGAGTCAGTGAATGCTCGAGTGCCCCTTATTCATCTTGCTGTAATGAACTGAAGCCAGTGAACCACCAACCATTAGATTATCCATTGGAATGAAGTCCAGCTGGTGCACAAGTGTTATCTGGTTAAACTGAACTATTAAAGCATACCTCAAAGAAACAAAGGCAGAATGGATACCATAAACAGCGTTTCACTTAGACACTAAGCCTTTTTAAGTTCATACTCCCTTTGTTTCTTTGAAACTCGTCGGTATTTACACCGACGAGTATTTCAATGTTGTGACCCTATGCTTGATTCAGCACTCTTCATAGATGCAGCGTAAATACTTATGATAATACCGGGTACTATAGAGGCAATATAGTTTTTTTTTTCGTGATCGTGACTCTTATATAGACGGCTGAGACTCTTTGCTTTGCAGGTAATCGCTTTTCTGGCAGTCGTTTATGGATTCGTTTCTCTTGCTAAGTACAGAAAGTTAAACCTTTTGCTAATGGAAGGATAGTCCATACACACACACTCATACACACACACACTCATACACACACGCAAACACACACACACAAACACACACACACACACACACACACACACACACACACACACACACACACACACACACACACACACACACACACCACCACCACCACCACCACCACGCCCACCACAACATAATAACCACGATACTGGTTATAATAACCTCTCCTTTGCTCTGCAACTAACCGCTCTTCACTATATTTTACCACTCCGATAGCATGTTGTGTAAACTGCAATTATGGTGTAAACTTTAGAGGATGTTGGTTTATGTGTCCCTGGGAGCGATGAAGACTATAAAATATTTGTTTTTTCCTTCCTTCGGTGAATTAGACAGATAAGCAAGTATACAGACAGATAAGACGGCAGAATTAAAAAGGAAATTTTACGAATGGGAAACAATTCACAGCTAGACTAACTTAACTACCACAATCGATAAAAATAAAAATTCTGCCAACTCAGAATCTATTATGACCATCACACATGATTAAAGATATTTGTGGCATGAGGCTGACTGAAAAACATAATAGCTTACCGACAAAATTTTGTTTAACCCCAACTCTTTAATTCCTCGGTCAGCTTGTGGAATTTACTAATCTAGTAACCCACTTACAGGTCTTAGCTTCCAACCAGCTTCTAAGAGCCCTGGCACTTCAGCCTATTTATAGGCTTATTGGCCACCCCAGCCACACTCTTCCATCTACTCAGCCTGCTTGCAAGTCTACTGGCTTCCCCAGCCTGATTTAAAGCCTACCCAGTCAGCACCCGCGCTATTTTCCGCTTCGTTTGGAAGACTAATTAAAACTTTTCTCAGCTTTTTCTATCTCGCTTACACAGCTATGTAGCCCTAACTAGTCCACCCGCATAGTTAACGTATATCGTATATTCCCCGCCTTACCGGGGGATATACGAGTATTGAGTTGTTCGATACACCGAGTTTTGTAGACACAAGTTTTGACTGTAAGTATTACTAACTCGTAACTAACTCGTCCGTCCCGGACGAATGGGAGAGAATCAGGTTTGATGGGAGGAAATGAAGGATTGCTCTACTTCCCTGGATAAAGAGCCCTTCAGCATCAAGGTGGCAACCCCGACCTCTTCAAGATGGACGGCGTATTAGGGTAGATGGATTTTCCCTCTGTCTATTCCTGGAAACAGTGACTTAAGTGCAGTATTATTCTCCATTTGTGTCTAATTGCGCTGTGATGACATTTTATCCCAACTGTCCTCTTCTATCCCTGTTTGGGACGATGGAAATGAAGCCTCGTGACTTCTGCATTTTTTACCTCCCATCTTCTCGGCCCTGTTGGGATTTTTTTTTTAAATCCGTTTCATCAGCTTTTCCCTCTGATCGTCTTGTCTCTCTCTGTTTAAAGCCAACTCAATTATTTCTCTAGATTTATTAAAACTAAGCAAGTGGGTAAATGTATTTCAGTATAGAGCTATAAGGTATTCTATCTAATATAGTGATCTACTGATCTCTCTCTTCTGAAATATGTCTTTTTGGTATAAATATTACTGAGCAGTTTTTTCCGGAGGATGTGCTGGTCCTTGTGAAGGATTGACGCTTTATTTTCTTCATTGTATCGTCTCATGTTTCTATAACATTCATTATTTCGTTAGCATGGTTTTCGGGATTTTTTTTTTCGTTTCGATTATATTTCAGTTTCATCACCCGCATGACTTTTATCAATGATTTTCCTCTCTCCTCTTCCCTTTGCCTATATTATCAACCTTTATGGACAGTCATTATTGGATTTGTCTTTCTCTTTCAGTAGGAGAAAAAATACATTATTGTTGCAGTGGAATCTTTATTACTGCTACAAATTTATATTTACGGCTGGACTCTATCAATGTTACAAAAAACGCGATTCTAAAAGCTTAGAGATCTCCAGTGAATACTAGAAAGGACTGCCCTTCTAGCATCCAGCCTGTTACTGGGTTTTCGTAACAATTAGTCAGTATCCTTGTCCAATTATCCATTAGAATTCAGTATGATTCAATAGTGCTTTAGGATTACAACTGGTAGGCTACTAACTAGAGAAATTAAAATTTAATAAATTTATTAAGTCTAGAGGTATATTATCAAATTAAATTAATCACAGCAATCAAAATAAAATCAATCTCTCGAGTTCAATATTATTGTGCTGAAAGCACATATCACATTTATAATTCTTAAGTACCGTCTGGTACATTAACATTTAATAAGATATTACAAATATGTACAAGTAAGTGTGTATGTGTGTAAGTGCTCTAAGTAGTTCACTATGTCTCACGACTCGACTAGACTTAAACAAGTGACTGACAAAGTCCTCACATAAACTAACTTCTTGACCGACTGGCAACCAGAACAGTCTGCTTGAACACTGAAAAGAATGCTAAGCCCAATAGCCATATAACAAGCGACTGCGACACAATCAGGATCAAGGAGATAATATAACGACACTAAGTAGGGACCATCAGCAGATCCTCCACAAAAGTTACAAAACTCCCATACTACTGAATCTAAGTTCAGCATAGGAAAAACCCTGACTGTGACAATACACAGAAACCAGTACAAATTAGGTCATAAGCTACAGCTCGGGACCTGAGATGTTCAGAGTGTCTAAGCGACACACAACCTCAGTACAACGTCGAAAATCACTAAGTCTATACAATGTTCTGTGAACAGAGTTCTACAGAACTAACAAGAATAATGAGACAGACAATCTGTCCAACCACCAAGAGTCTAGAGCGGACTGAATACTTCACGAGAGGTGAGGACACCCCCCCCCTCGATCACGTGATAGCCCAGTGGACAGCACAGCTCAGAAGCCGGCAGTATAACGAGCGACAAGCGATAATTACAGTAGTTTGACAATCAAGACTTGAACTGAGCACTTAATATGTACATCCTAACAACATAAGTCAAATAAGAATATAAAGCAATATATTTACGATTTAGCTATTATCGCAAATATAAGCAATATAAAATTATATGAAAAGATAATATACATTATATATATACATAATAATCATTGTAACCCATTCAGGGGTTGCAACACCCCCCCCCCAACACGACAGACGGTCGCCCTAGGAGTTGCATTAATGTCTTTCACATTATTACTGATTACTCATATCAATACAATTTAATATAAATATTAATCAGTCTCTCTTGTGCCAAGCACCTCTACAATTTCACAGCGTCCGTCACTAGGATATGCCCCTAGTACTAGCGCAGTACACAGTATCGTTTCTCTGTATACTCATGGTTATATACATCAGTGTAGAGACAGGATACCGCTGATGAGTAGGGCACGATGAGGCTCCATCATAGTAGAGGAGGCTGCATTCCACTCTTAAGTAGTGGTTGTGGAATGCGAGGCAGTATGAACATCTGAGTATGAAACAGCTTAAGGTGTGTAGTGAGAGGGGGGGGTCTGCGACAGGACAGTGTTGCGTCACGCAGTACATCACCCACACCACACTATCCACTCAACACTCAGCTTATGTCTCCTCCTCACACAACAATACTGTGAATATATAAATATAATAATTAGACATGACATGAGTATATATAGTTAATATGGGCTGGAGGGATTAAGTTACTTTACTGAATTTGACATAGCAAGTAACAAAAGGTATTTAGGCATAAAATTACGTTAATTTAATGTAACTGATAATTATTAAGGACGAGACAGAGCGTCAGCAATTACATTACAATGACCACTTATGTGTTTTATACTAATAGAATAAGGTTGGATTCTGAGGGCCCACCTCATGATCCTAGCATTTTTACTTTTCATGGTGTTAATATAAGTGAGTGGATTGTGGTTTGAAAAAACGTTAATTTTAAATGGGGAAGTGCCCAAATACACGTCAAAATGTTCCAAGGACACCACAAGAGCTAGAGCCTCTTTCTCAATAGTGGCATAATTTTTCTGGTGTCGTTTAAGTTTAGATGAATAGTAACATATAGGATGGAGAATATCAGTGGATGTTGACTGTTGGAGCAGCACAGCGCCCACTGCATAACCGCTCGCATCTATATGTAAAAAGAAGGGAAGATTGAAATTAGGACTCTTCAACACAGGAGCAGAGGATAGCAAGCGCTTCAACCTTTTGAACGAGTCTGAACAATCTCTAGTCCAGTTGAACTGAACTTTGCTACTAGTAAGCTCAGTGAGAGGAGCTGCAATCTGAGAAAAGTTTGGACAGAACCTGCGATAATATCCTGCCATACCCAGGAATCTCTGTACTCCTTTCCTATCCTGTGGCACTGGAAATTCAGAAATTGCACGAACCTTAGCCTCAATAGGAGCAACCTCACCTTGGCCGATACAAAAGCCTAGATAGGTAATCTTGGCTTGACCAAAACTACATTTGGCTAAGTTGACAGTGAAGTTGTAGTGCGCCAGTCTCTCAAACAATGCTCTGAGACGAGTCAACTGCTGTTCCCACTCGTCACTGTACACCACTAAGTCGTCAAGGTAGGCTTCTACTCCTTCCAAGTTGTGGGTCAACTTGTTCATTATACGTTGGAATGAAGAAGCCGCGTTACATAGGCCGAAGGGGGTGACGAGGTAGTTAAACAATCCATCTTGAACAGTAAAAGCAGATATTTCTTGAGCACGTTCAGTAAGCGGGACTTGATAATAGCCTCGTAAGAGATCTAAACGGCTGACAAACTGGGCTCCTGACACACGATCAATAAGGTCGTCAATGCGAGGTAGAGGATAACCATCAGGCAAGGTGACAGAGTTCACTTTCCTGTAATCAGTGCACATCCTGAAACTACCGTCAGGTTTAGGCACTAAAATACAGGGAGATGCCCATGGACTTTTACTGCGCTCAATAAGTCCGTGAGATAACAGAAAATCAACCTCTTCTCTCAATGCTTTATGCTTTGTTGGACTCATCCTATATGGTGATTGCTTAATGGGTGATGCTCCCTGTACATCAACGTCATGTACACCCAGAGTACAACGTCATGTACACCCAGAGTACAACGTCATGTACACCCAGAGTACAACGTTTAGGAACATCACCGAACAATTCAGGGAAATGCAAAATCATGTTTTTAATATCACCAGCTTTATGACTCCCAAGGTTACTAAGAAAATCGTCTAGTGATTGTAGAGTCACTGAATTTTCTAAACGAACCTCTGTACCTCTAGAGATGTCAGGTAGACTGACGTTTTCTTCCTCTGTCCTAGGAAGAATAGAAGTAGTAGGTAGAGGACTAGCGTAGTATGTCTTAAGCTGGTTAACATGTATCTCTCGTGGCAATCCAACCTGGGAGAAAAATTTCATCAGCGCTCTCACAATAGCACGAGCATTAATTTTTCTCATAGGAATAGCTTCGGGATAGCGTGTTGCAGCGTCCATAATAGTAAATAAGTATTGGTTTCCTAGTTTGGTTCTAGGCAAAGGACCAACACAATCAATAATAAGACGTGAGAATGGTTCACCATGCACGGTGATAGGAATGAGAGGTACAGGTGGAGGTGTGTGCGCTGGCTTGCCTGTCACTTGACACACGTGGCAACGTCGCACATGATCAGCTACTGTTTCCTTCATCTTTGGCCAAGTAAAATGTTTTGCCAGTTTACCGAGTGTCTTCTTGACACCCAAATGTCCTCCTATGGGACTATTGTGAGCAAAATCAATGGCTTGTTCACGAAATGTAACTGGTAACACTACTAGATTCTTGACTGTGGTAGAAACACTATCAGCTGACAACTTACATGTATTTTTCTCCATCAAACACCGTTACTATAATAGTAACAATTATCGAGATCCTTTGCTTCACTCTCAGTAACTGCTATATCTCTCAGTCTTTCCAGTGACTGATCAACAAACTGATCCTTGATTAAATCATCATGAGTTAGAAATTTAACGTCAGTTGTGTCCTGACTAGGTTGATGACCGGGGGGAGTCAGTGTTAATGATCCTGGGCGCAGAGCGTCACTAAACAACATATTCAAGCCCAAATCATTGTCATCAACTAACTCAACAGGAGACAAGGATGGTTGTTGAATCTTTGACATAGCTCTAGTAATTGCGCTGAGAGGAAATAAAATAGGTTTCTCTTTGGCATACATCACGAAAATAATTGTACTACGAGAGAGTGATTATGGGAAACTATAATCTTAATAGGAATTTTAGTGTTGGTTGTCTTAGAGCTAGAGCTCATACAGTATTTCCATCTCCTTGGATCAAGAGACTCAGTCAGGTACATACATCCACCTGGTATGTTGTACAAGACTAAACTCAAAGTCTTCAGATTAGGAAAGTACTCAAAGTGTTTGACCATAGAAGTACTAGTATGTCAAACTGGACAATTTCTCCAACACCTTGGATCAAGATCCCGGACAGGCCCCCATTTGTTACAAAAAACGCGATTCTAAAAGCTTAGAGATCTCCAGTGAACACTAGAAAGGACTGCCCTTCTAGCATCCAGCCTGTTACTGGGTTTTCGTAACAAGTAGTCAGTATCCTTGTCCAATAATCCATTGAAATTCAGTATGGTTCAATAGTGCTTTAGGATTACAACTGGTAGGCTACTAACTAGAGAAATTAAAATTTAATAAATTTATTAAGTCTATAAGTTGTCTAGAGGTATATTATCAAATTAAATAAATTACAGCAATCAAAATAAAATCAATCTCTCGAGTTCAATATTATTGTGCTGAAAGCACATATCACATTTATAATTCTTAAGTACCGTCAGGTACATTAACATTTAATAAGATATTACAAATATGTACAAGTGTGTGTATGCGTGTAAGTGCTCTTAAGTAGTTAGCTATGTCTCAAGACTCGAATAAGACTTAAACAAGTGACTGACAAAGTCCTCAAATAAACTAACTTCTTGACCGACTGGCAACCCGAACAGTCTGCTTGAACAACAAAGAATGCTAAGCCCAATAGCAATGCAATATCAAGCGACTACGACACAGAATCAGGAACTGGGAAATAATATAACGACACTAAGTAGGGACCATCAGCAGATCCTCCACAAAACTCCCATAATTCTGAATCTATGTTCAGCATAGGAAAAACACGACTGTGACAATACACAGAAACCAGTACAAAATTAGGTCAGAAGCTATAGCTAAGGACCTGAGATATTCAGAGTGTCTATGTGACACACAACCTCAGTACAACGTCGAAAATCACAAAGTCTATACAATGTTCTGTGAACAGAGTTCTACAGAACTAACAAGAATAATGAGACAGACAATCTGTCCAACTAGCAAGCGAGTCTCCAGCAGACTGTCAGACAGACAAGCTGTCCAACCAGCAAGCGAGTCTCCAGCAGACTGTCAGACAGACAAGCTGTCCAACCAGCAAGCGAGTCTCTAGCAGACTGACTCCTTCACGAGAGGTGAAGACACCCCCCCCTCGATCACGTGATAGCTACGTGGACAACTGCAGCTCAGAAGCCGGCAGTATAACGAGCGACAAGCGATAATTACAGTAGTTTGACAATCAAGCCTAACTGAGCACATTTTATATACATCCTAACAACATAAGCTAAATAACAATATAACAGTCAAATAATAATATAAAGGCATACATTTACGATTTAGCTATTATCGCAAATATAAGCAATATAAAATTATATGAAAAGATAATATACATTACATATATACATAATAATCATTGTAACCCATTCAGGGGTTGCAACAACCATTTCCCCAAAATTTTCCCTCCTGTGTTGCACTTCCTTTTCTTCTTCCACCCTTTAAAAGATTTAATTAATTTCCACTCTCTCTTCGGTTCTCTAGTGGGTCAGTCTCTCCCCTCCTCCACTTCATTTGCTCCAAGTCTCTTTTTCTTGGTCCTCTTTGCACTTCCCCCTCATCCTTTCTTCTCTCTTCATCTCTTAACACTCTCTGTCTGTCCGTCTGTCTGTCTGTCTGTCTCTCTCTCTCTCTCTCTCTCTCTCTCTCTCTCTCTCTCTTTCTCTCTCTCTCTCTCTCTCTCTCTCTCTCTCTCTCTCTCTCTCTGTGTCTCTCCCTCTGTCTGCCTGTCTCTCTCTCTCTGTCTTTTTTTTTTTTTTTACACAGGGTTTGACAAGGTTAAGGATCCCTAGCTTTATTGACAAGCTATTTACAGGTTAAGGATTCCTAACTTTATTGGCAAGCTAAGAGCTGTTACCTGCATCAGCTCATTTGAAAGCATTTTCATTCTTGTGAAACATACAAGTAGGGAACAGGATGAAGTTGGAGGCATCTGTGGGCCAGCATTTTCATTTGATCAACTGACTTTATCTCGTTGACATCATAATGTTGTACGAATGTGTTCCAGACTCGAGTCATTCTCGGGATAAATGATGAAGTGATGTTCTGGAGAAGGGTACAGCCACAGTGAAGTTGCTACTTTCTGCCCGTCTTGTGGTATAGAAGCTTGCTTCTCGCTGTTCTCGAAGTGGATCCAAGTGTGGTACTTTGACAATATTGTCCTTGTACATAACAGCTAGGCCACCCACATCCCTCCTGCGTTGAAGGCTCTGCTGAAATGACAGATCTATCCAGGATTGGTCCAGGCGAGAGATGAGACGTCTTGCTCTGTTCTCTACTCTGTCAAGCAGTCGCAGATGAGAGGGGGGATGAGCAGGCAGACCAAGAAAGTGGAGCATACTCGAGATGTGAGCGTACTTGTGCCTCGTATAGAATCTTGCAACCCCTACTGTCAAGCAGATGCGAGATACGGTGAAATGCTGTAAGCTTCCTGGCTGCCGTGTTTGCAAGATTTACAACGTGGTTCTTCATGTACAGTTTGGAGTCAAATTTCACCCCAAGGATATCAACTTATTTCCCAGTTACCAACACCCTCACATTCATACTTACTACTGCACCGGCATTACCATCATGGTGCCTAGAGACCATCATCATTTGTGTTTTCCCAGGTGCAAAATGTTACTTGCCATCTGTTTCCTCAACCTGTTATAGCTCTTACCTGGTGATTGATGTAACTTAGAGCAGCTAGTATTTCTTCTCTTGGATAAGTGAATGTCAGAGTACAGTCGTCTGCATATGCATGCGATTCTGGAATAAGATGAAGATCACTGAAATAACATGGTCCCAGCACACTTCCTTGTGGAACACTTGACCCAATAGGATGTCTTGCTGATTCTGTTCCATTGAGAACTACCCTTAGAGATGTACCATGAAGGTAATCACTGAGAAGACATGGCGTAGAGCCTGCAATTCCTAGATGTGCTCGGTATGATACACCTCCCCTCCCCCCACCAGATCCTTTTTCTTGAACGAGGTTTGCAGCCTTTGATTCTCTAGCATGTACTCTGCGGTCTTCTTTGATCTTCCCAAATCTTCACGACTTTGCAGTTGGTTTGGTTAAATTCCAGGAGCCATTTGTTAGACCAGGTTTGCTGCCTGTCCAGATCTCTTTGTAGTCGTGTGGTGTGTTGTGTACCCATCTAATTGTGGTTCCATGGGTCTAGTCTCAGCTCCTGGCTCCTGTTGTACCTATTCTTAAAGTTATGAATAAATTCTGCCACTACCACTTCACGGTCTAGGTCGTGCCACTTCCTGTTCAGTCTAAGGCTATAGAAGTATTTCTTAATATCTATACTACTCACCTGTGCTTTGAACTTCCAGCTGTATCCTCCTGTACCTGAGACCCTCCTCTCAACAGACTTTCCTTGGCTACCCTGTAAGTTCCTGTGAGTATTTTGTACTTCATAATCATGCTACTCTTGTCCTTCTGTCGTCTATTCTCATCAAATTTAGCTCCTTCTGCCCCTAAACTCTGGGACTAGTTTCGCTGCAAACCTTTTACCGTTTCCCATTTTTTTTACATCCTAATCCATATGATGGTTTCATACTAACGCTGTGTGTGTGTACTCACCTGTATATGGTTGTAGAGGTAGAGTATAAATTTTTGTGTGCGTGTGCGTTCACGTGCTTGTGTGTACTCGTCCACGCAAGCACACATTAATCCATAGTGCATAGCATCAAAAAAGAAATTAGAAGTGAAGGGCGCCAGCTGTACCACCACCACTGCCACGTCAACAAAACAAATATGACCTTCCCACATTATGGAAAATAACCAGTGAGTGTACTCATATGTATTCACCTGTATGTGGTTACAAGGGTCGAGTCTCAGTTTCTAGCACAGCCTCCTCGTTGGTTACTACTAAGAGGCACTCTCGCCTTGTTGTACCTCTTTTCAAAGATATGTATGGATCCTGCCTCGACCACTTTTTCTCAACGTCGTCTTACTTCCTTTGACTCATCTTGTTTTAGCTACCAGCAATGCCCTTGTTTCTCTGTTTAATTACTCTCAAAGAAATTATCGTTGCCCACCCTCTTAATTTTTCTCAGATTTTTGTGCGTTGTTAATATATCCTAGTCCTTTGCGTGTTTTTAACTTCTCCTCGTAGGACATGCCCCTTGGCTTAGGAACTAGCTTCGGGTGTGGGTTCCATGCTGGTGCTACATACTCCAGTATGCACCTGACGTACACGGTATACGGTGTCCTGAATGATTCCTCACTTAGATTTTTGAAAACTAGTCTGTGATTTGTCAAATGCGCATTGGCTGCAGCAGTTATTTAGTTGATGTGCGCCTCAGGTGATATGCTCGGTTCAATACTTACCCCAAGGTCCTTCTGCTTGGAATGAGGCTATAACTCTGGGTCGGATTAGCCTTTGATTCTATGACATTCTTAAGTTGTCGTTGAGCCTCTCTTCTTATCCAAGTATATTCGTTTCTGCCTCTTCGGCTCAATTCCGTATTTTCCTATGAGTTCTGTGCCTTCAATATTATTTTTCTCTCTGCCCCTTTGGGTAAACCATGGGCACACTCTGCGTGTGTGTGTGTGTGTGTGTGTGTGTGTGTGTGTGTGTGTGTGTGTGTGTGTGTGTGTGTGTGTGTATGTGTGTGTGTGTATGTGTGTGTGTGTGCGTGTGTGTGTGTGTGTGCGTGTATGTTCCATGTCATCAGACTACAATGTTACAATTTGCGTGTGGCGTGTTGAGGGGTGATGGTGCTTGTTGTTGAGGTAGTAGTGGTGGTGAAAGCAGAGGTGAGGTTGATGTGGATGGTGGTGAATTTGATCGCTGTGGTGGTTGTGGTGGTACTCTGTTAAAGCTTCTATAAATGTCTAATTAATTAGTGGCTCTACACTGGCGCTTCTTACTTTATGACTGTCCCGACACATGTTAAGTACCGTGTGTTGAACTATTGTTTATTTTGGTTTCTGACTTATATCCGTAGTTAATCCAGACTATTTTTCACTACTATTATAATGTAGTTTGTGAGTACTTCTGGTGAGCTGTTCGATGGGATATTCGCCCTCAGATTTTTATTATTCTCCGACGTTTTGGTTTATTTCTTTCTTTGATCTTTTTCTCCTTTCCGAATTTCATAAGCTTATATTTTGTTTTGAGTTAATTCCGCTTGCCATTTACTGGGCCATATTTTCAGTTTGTTGTTATCAGTTGTCCATGGTAAGCAAGGAATAACACGTCAGTCTGTGCATTTTGGAAAGGTACTCCTGTTGTTATTCTTGTCCATACTGATATTATTCCTCTAATTGTTATTGTCTTCTTAGTTTTCTTGATAACTCTGCAGGTCCTTCCAACTTAATAACCAGTTTTTAGTGAGTCATATTTTTTTGTCCAATTATCCTTGATTTATACCAGTGTCGATGCCAGGTATTTCTTCATCTGCTTTTTCCAATTTTTAATCAGTTATACAACTTGGTCTGGCAAATAACTTCTCCATTATAATGCTAGTCTCATTCGTGTCAAGACTCCCTGGAATCTCTCCACATATATGTATGTCACTTTCGTGATTGCTTTTCCTTCATTTCAAAATCTTATTACCCACCTGATTAGTACAATTTTTCTCTATAAAATTGTAGTTTCTATAAATTCTATGTCTTTTCCTACTACGTCACTTGAACTTTCACTCTTATCTCAGTACTTACCCTTACTGAAAAAAATTCTCTGATTGCAGTTTTGCGTTGTTTACGTCCTCTTTTACTCGCCTGTTAAACCATAGGTTCCCGATGTTTTAACTATTTCATCATCTGCTGATAGTTATTAATCTATTGGTGAAGTCAGAGCACTTTTTAACTTATTTTATCATAGACGAAATAAAAATGTATCGTATAGGAAGACTATCATCCCTTCACTTTATTTTCTTCTATAATTATATTTTCAAGTTCTCTTGCCCTCGTAGCTGTCTATAACTTCCCTTCTGCTTGATATTTGAATACAAGCATTGTGTAATCGCTGACTGCTGAGGGGACCCAAAGTTTATTTGCAATGTATCTAATTCATTAATCACCCTGTGAAATTGATACTCCAGGGGGTAATTATACTTGCAATTCTTGGTATATAATAGTTTTTTTTATTACCTGAAACATTGTATGTCATTTATATAAATGAATTTGGAAAGTTGCCTTTGTATGTTTAAAGTTTTTTCTTGAGTGATGTGGACCTTTGTTTTATGTAAACGATGGTACATACTGATGTTATGTGTTCTCATGTGCAAGTGCTGTAAGACATGTGCAACTAGTAGACTGTAGCTTTGGTTTATGTTTTAGGACCTTTGGTGTAATTTGAGTTTTATGTGTTAAGTCCTTTTGTGTTGTAAGTTAATGATATATTTGGACTGTATTGTATATATGTTCTTTTAGGTTAAAGCATAAGTTCTGTGAACACTTTTCGTAGCCTACCTTTCTTTTCACTCAGATAAAGAGGAGGGGGTTGCCTGGGGACAGGGGGGCTTCGTTAAGGGGTGTTATGGATAATACCATGCTATGTTACTTTGTATTAGGGCTGAATTGCGTATTGGTACTGGAAAGAGGAGATACCTTATCGTAAAAATTTTGAAGGTGTTTGAGTACGGTACTCTCCTTAAGTAAATTACTGTTTATCTTTGTACCTTACTGATGTAAGATATTAATAATTGTATGCACTCTGTATATGTACTGTCCTTCTAAATGAAATATAAAAAAAAATCATTCATCACTGCCTCTCATTGTAGATTTCTGTTTCAGAGACTAGCTAAGAAAATTCCTATTTGTTGTCTTCATTAAGTTTGGCCTGTATGTCTTTGTTCATCCTTGTAAATCCGGTCATTACAGTTTATTTAATTCCAGTCGAAGTATCTATGGAACCATAACACTGTAACAGCATTATTAAAGCAACATTGCTTTCTTCAGCGTGTGTTTTTACTGCAAAGTTGTTATCCTTATATTCTTGCTATTATCTTTTCTACTAAACAGTCTTTTAATTATCCACAGATCAGTTTCTCCAAGAATTAAAATCTCTAGTAAATTCCTACTGTCAGTATTGATAATAAAATTCGACTCTCCTCTCTCGCTTCTCTTGTTCAGTGGTATCCCTTGGGGAGTATTGTACAGGTTATTACTTCTACAAGTTTTGCCTCTTTAATATTGATTATGTGTGCTTCATTCTCAGCCCTTCTGTTATTAGTTTTGCTGCTATTCTTTATGATGCTATCTGCATAAAAGTATGTCACATATTTTCAATAATTTCAAAAAATATTTAACTAGTTTTTGTTTTGTATATAACCTTATTTTAGTAGAAAATAAATCTTAATCATCATGGGTACATCCAGTCAATGAGGCAAATAATTCAGAGTTGGCAGTTAGCTAGATCTAGTTGAACTTAAATGATTCCCGGCCCAGGTCTTTTCCAGATGGTGACCCGGCGAAGATCTAGTTATAAACTAGAATGAATCAGCATTCTAGTGGTTACATGTAGTACACAGGCAGTTCACTAGTTATCTGTGACAGGGCAGCTAACAGTGCTACCTCCAGTCATATAGCTGCAAAATAGCCACCTGTCCGCTCTACAGCTGTCTCTTAATGACCTGTCGGCAAGTGACGACAAGCAGAGACTCCCAGAATGATTATCCGTCACACTGGGAGTTGTCATAATGTTACGTCCATTCTCTTGACATAGAAGCTCATCTGTCGTCAGATTTTTGAGTAAGCTGTCCCATCATGTAAGTGGTGTTTTCTAAACTTTTTGTTTACGGTAGAGCTTGACTGTAAGAGTAGCATGTCTTACTCGCAATTAACGAATGGAGGATTAAGTATCCAGCATTCCTTGTGCTGAACGACCTACTTGGGTTTAGCACTTCGTATTAACACAGCAATTATCCGCTTTTTTAATAATTGGCTTTGCAATGAAAAAAATCTGTGATTAAAGAATGTAAATCAAAACTGTGGCTGGAGCATTTTACAGCTAATCCACAATTTGGTGAATAAACTAGACGTTTCGATCCATCCTGAACCATTATCAGATCACAACAGGGAGAAAATAGCATAATGCAATGAAACACCACAGTCAAAAATATTACACTGAGGTACCGTGTTTAAATGCATTTATTGTCAGTCTGTATTATAAATTTTAATACTGATAGTTTTCACGACTCCGAATTAAAATTTTTTTAATTAGCATATTTTTTTTTAACTCAGATTCCCTTAACCCAATACTTGAATACTTAGAGCGGCTTCTGGAGTTTGTTTACAGAAGACTGAATTATTTCCAACACAAGTAAGGAGAGTCCAGTATGACTGGAGTTTTCTACCGCATTTCTACCCCCCTGGATTAGACAGACAAAAATCGGCTAACACTCCGAAGCCTATTTTAACTACCAGCTGAGCAGGAGCACCAGGGGTGTAAGATACTTCGAGTCTACCTGGAGTATGTTTCGAGGGTTAATGCCCCCCACGACTCGGTTCCAGACCAGGCCACCCGGTGGATTACTTGATAAACCAGGTTACTGGTGCTAGCCCCACGAAGTCCTACGTATGCACCACCGCCATCAGCGACCCACAAGCAGAATCTTAGACACAGGGAAACTGTTTTCATAGGAAGGACAGGATTTTCCAGCGAAAGAAGAGGTTTTCAAATATTATTCTATAAAAATATTTTCTGTATTGAAACGATTAAGATTACTCATGAAAACAGAATTTTCCAACAAACGTTCAAAGTTTTCCAGTGAAAAGACGAAGTTTTCTTTTAATGAAAATGACCTGGTTTTGCAGTGATACTTAAGTTTTCCAAAGAGAGTTTTCAATGAAGGAAGAAAGTTTTCCAACAAGATTTTTTTCCCTGCAATATAAAGATGGCTTACCAAAGTAAGAGTAGGTTTTCCAAGTAGAAGAGAGTGGTTTCTAAAATCAGGAGTTGTTCACGGTGATCTTCCTCTACAAAACATGACTTACACCTGCTTGAAAGGCAGCCATAGACGTGTGTATGTAAATTTAACGACATCTGGCGGATATAGAGTGACACGACGGAGGTCATCATCATGCATTTGGGTATTAAGAGGAAAGGTGGGGAGAAGAGAAGAGGGTGGGGTGAAAGGAGTGGGGAGTGGAAAGGGAAGGGGTAGGGGAATGGAGGAGAGAATGGGGGGAATACTTGGGGTAAAGTGAAGGAATGGAAATGGCTGGGAACTGCGTGGATCGGAGGAAGAAGAGCGTGACTTTGTGGTATTATATCATTTTGGAGATCGAACTGTTAGACAGATCCTCGGTCCACTAGCCAGGGGTAGTGTCGATGGAGGCAAGGGGTGAGGCAGAAAGCGATGCAGGAGGTGAGGCAGAAGATGGTGCCAGGGGTGAAGCAGAAGATGGTGCCAGGGGTGAAGCAGAAGATGATGCAGGGGGGTGCAGCATGGCGTCTGGCACTCTGTGAGGAAAGGAACAGATACAGAGAGGCGGGGGGATGTAGTCATGAGTAAGGGAGAGGGGAAGGAGATGGGCAGAAGTTGCAAGGACAGAGAAGCTCGCATTTTCCTGCACATTCTCGTGAATCCGGTCGAAGAGAATATGGATGGAGTACAATGGAGAAGAGGCAGTCTTAAGCCAGGAAGGCCTTTCACAAACACAGAGAGATGAGAGCGTTCGTGACCTTTCAAAAAGCACTTACGTGAACTCTTGGCAGATGTGGAGACCAGTGTTTTTCTTCGTCCATATGTCGGGCAAGATGGATGCATATATCTGTATAATAGGTAGGTTGAGTGAAAGTGTCTGACTGAATGGCAGGATGGACGGAAATGCGTGAATGTCAGACTCACAGGGCAGAAAACTCCGTGTATTAGGATGGATGGAAATGTCTCTATGTCAGATACAAAGGGTAAATAGGTTCGTTCGTATGTCATGAAGGATTGGTGGAAATATCTCTCTCAGACACAAAGGGTAAATAGGTTTGTTCGTATGTCGTGAAGGATTGGTGAAAATATATGTACATGTATGTCTGGCACAATTGGAGGAAATATCTTTGTGAGGATGAATAAGTAGAAATGAATAGAAATTTCTGAATATTTTAACAATAATAATGAGTGAAACGAAAGGTTGTAATTTTTTGAATCATTGGTACAATTGCTGGTGTCTTTTCTTTTTGTCTCATAAACATATAAGATGACAATTATATCTTTCTACTATTATTCACACTCGTTGTATACTATACAACCAGTTATGCATGTACAATTGCGGAAAAAAGTTCCCATACTTTCTTTTCTGGGCCGAAGTGACATCTGACAACTCAGGCATAGTAAACAGAGGAGTAAAGTCTATATTCATAAATGATTTAACCCAGCTTGTAGCTACGATGGTGATTGGGTGAGAAAATTAATTATAGGTACTTTCTGTGTATCTATTTAAAATAGAAGGATATAAAAGACACGATTCTAACTTCTGGAAAACAGTGTGTTGCCTATTTCAATTTGATTTGTGAGTTATGTCACCCTGCAACTGTGACAAAACTCATAAATCACGGCTGCAAGGCTACATAATCATAAACAGAAATTTAATAACCAACGCTGCTAACGCAAAGCTAGGATCCTGGCTTTTCAACTCTTCTGGTTGCCGGAAAGTACCCCTAAAGGCGCTGAGAAATAAGGTGGGAATCCGCTTGGCCAACAGTGTTAAGACAATTTCCTTGTTAGGTAAGGCAAACATGTGCAACTAATGTGATATTTTATTCTGGCAACGTTTCGCTCTCCAGAGCTTTGTCAAGTTGTTACAAACAATACTGGGACACCGAGGATATATACAGGTAACAAAGTGAGATGAAAAAGCATAAGCACTACAAACCAGGGAACGGGTGAGGTTTGAACTCATGGCGAGTGTGTAGTAAATCTCCAAGCCAGTGCGTAAACATGAGTTCAAACTCCACCCGTTTCCTTGTTGTTTACGATCGTGTAGTAGTAGTAGTAGTAGTAAGAGCAACAGTAGAAGTAGTACCAGCAGTATAGTGATAGTAGTAGTAGTAATAATAGAAGTAGTAGCAGTAGAAATAGTAGTAAGAGAAGTAGTCGTAGTAGTAGTAGAAGTAAAATTAGTGGTAGTAGCAGCAGAACTAGAATTAGTAGTAGTAGTAGTCATAGTGAAAATAAATGGTATAAAATACCGACACAATGGAAACATAAACACATATGCAGTTTAAGGTGATCCTTTATTGACAACGTTTCGCCCACACAGTGGGCTTTTTCAAATCACAAAGAGATCTGTTTGTGACTTGAAAAAGCCCACTGTGTGGGCAAAACGTTGTCAAAAAGGATCACATTAAACGGCCTATGTGTTTATGTTTCCAGTAGTCATAGTAATAGTAACAGTAGCAGTAGTAGTAATAGTGGTAATATTAGTAATAGTCGTAGTAGTAATGGATTCATTGTTTCGAAAATAACTCTTCAGAGGTGACGAATCAACCTTTATTCTGCTTAATAGAGTTTGAAATGGACAATAAAAGGCTGCTACAGTAAAATGATATATTAGTTGTAAGTAAATTCTTTTAGTTATTATATTGTGGGTAATTTACCTCTTTCATCTTTGCATTTCGGTATTTCATGTGAAAACTGAGAAAAATGGGCCTAAAATGGCTCCATAAAAAGGACTTAGAAGTTTAAACAAGAAATTAGTCGATCTGACTTAATTATAAGAGAAAGATGAAATTTAAACGGGACCTATTCGTGGAGGTAGCAAGTAGATTGAAGGAGATATCTCATCCTCTACATCAAACAAGTATCATTGCAGTAATGCTATCAGAATGAGGAAATAGACACGCATGCATCACTTTCTACAAAGTAGATAAAATATTATATATACATAGAGAGTTTGCGACTACTGTCAGCCTCGGAGTTACCGCTGAGTTACCAAACCCTGTCACGTGGAGGTCAGAGGTTCGTCTTTAAGGTCCACCCACCCACTTATTGTTTTTTTTTTATGATTTCCCCAGTTCCATGTGTCCAGGAATCCATGTGTGTCCCCTCAGATGTTCTCCCTTCCCCACTTCCCCAAAGTCTGCTTCAACAGTTAGTATTCATGCCTTTCCCAGGTTCATGTATCCAAGAATCCATCTGTTCACTGCTGGATGTCTTCCCTTTCTCACTTCTCCGAAGTCAGCGGTTTTTGCCACCACCAGTGAGCTTGTTGGATGGAAATTTGGTCTTCTCTAGCTGGTCTATGATAGAGTCTGTCCAGGTGGGTGGAATTACCAGAGGAGCGGACACAGACAACCGCGTCCATTAATTACACCCACCAAGACAGCCACGACCGTAGATCAGCCACACGAGACCAAACTCACACCCAACTCACACACCAAAGAAAGGCAAGTCAATGAAAACCTTTAACTCTGTTTAAGCTACGCTATGAATCTATATTAAATGAACGCTGTTTCTAATTTTCTGGCTGAAGAAGTCGATGTGTGTGTGTGTGTAGACGAGTGTCCAGGTGCTAATCTTTTTCTCCACCTCATTGAAAATTGTAATAAATATGAATAGGATTTCTTTTCCTCTGTTATCTCAGTTTTTATTTGCAAGGCAAGACAAAATCTACAAGCCCTCGTTTACATGTACTTATTTTCACATGTGTCTCAGCGCGCGCGCACACAAACACACACACACACACACACACACACACACACACACACACACACACACACACACACACACACACACACACACACACACACACACACATCATCATCAGATCATCAGGAGGAGAGTGGTGGGGCACCTGGAAAGAAACAAGTGTATAATTGACAACCAGCACGGTTTCAGGGAAGGAAAATCCTGTGTCACAAACCTACTAGAGTTTTATGACAAGGTGACAGAAGTAAGACAAGAGAGAGAGGGGTGGATCGACTGCATATTTTTGGACTGCAAGAAGGCCTTCGACACAGTTCCTCACAGGAGGTTACTGCAAAAGCTAGAGGACCAGGCACACATAACAGGAAAGGCACTGCAATGGATCAGAGAATATCTGACAGGGAGGCAACAACGAGTCATGGTACGCGACGAGGTGTCAGAGTGGGCGCCTGTGACAAGCGGGGTTCCACAGGGGTCAGTCCTAGGACCTGTGCTGTTCTTGGTATATGTGAACGACATAACGGAAGGGATAGACTCAGAAGTGTCCTTGTTTGCAGATGATGTGAAGTTAATGAGAAGAATCAAATCGGACGAGGATCAGGCAGGACTACAAAGAGACCTGGACAGGCTACAAGCCTGGTCCAGCAACTGGCTCCTTGAATTTAACCCTGCCAAATGCAAAGTCATAAAGATTGGGGAAGGGCAAAGAAGACCGCAGACACAATATAGTTTAGATGGCCAAAGACTGCAAACTTCACTCAAGGAAAAAGATCTGGGGGTGAGTATAACACCGAGCATATCTCCTGAGGCGCACATCAATCAGATAACTGCTGCAGCATACGGGCGCCTGGCAAACCTACGGATAGCGTTCCGATACCTCAGTAAGGATTCGTTTAATTAAGACTCTGTATACCATCTACGTCAGGCCCATACTGGAGTATGCAGCACCAGTTTGGAATCCACACCTAGTCAAGCACGTCAAGAAATTAGAGAAAGTGCAAAGGTTTGCAACAAGACTAGTCCAAGAGCTACGGGGATTGTCCTATGAAGAAAGGTTGAGGGAAATCGGCCTGACGACACTGGAGGACAGGAGGGTCAGGGGAGACATGATAACGACATATAAAATACTGCGCGGAATAGACGAGGTGGACAAAGACGGGATGTTCCAGAGATGGGACACAGACACAAGAGGTCACAATTGGAAGTTGAAGACTCAGATGAATCAAAGGGATGTTAGGAAGTATTTCTTCAGTCATAGAGTAGTCAGGCCATGGAATAGCCTAGAAAGTGATGTAGTGAAGGCAGGAACCATACATAGTTTTAAGGCGAGGTATGATAGAGCTCATGGGGCAGGGAGAGAGAGGACCTAGTAGCAATCAGCGAAGAGGCGGGGCCAGGAGCTGTGAATCGACCCCTGCAACCACAAATAGGTGAGTACAAATAGGTGAGTACACACACCTCACATAATCAGCTCCTCTCACTGTACAATGTAAATTCATATACAGCCATACACACATCTCACACCGAACTTCATGTCACGAACCCACACACTGACATGTGTACACATTCTCATGATCCTATCAGCACTCTCCCACACCTTAGTTTTCTTCCTTATACTATTTGACTGACGAAACCACTGGTTGGTTTCGTCAGTCAAATAGTATATCTTGTCACATCCCCCACATGGTATTACGTATACTCCTGCGCTAGTTCTTAACAGTAGTTGGTCAAGTTTGTTGGAAATGTTAGTATCAACATCGCTGAAGAGCAGAACGATGTAACTGGGAGGATCTCCTTCAAATGGACTGGTGTTGGTCTTATTAAGAATGTATCTCACACGTTTCCTGTAGCTATATATATATATACTCATTCTTGATTATCTCTTTATTAGGTCTTATAAGGTCACTAGTGGCGAACTGCTTCCTTAAACGTCTCGAACTCTATATCAGTCTTTTTCCACAGTATGTATTCACTTGTTTTTACTTTTTTCCCCTATATTGGGGATTAAGTATCCCTGATTGAGTATAGGTGATACGGAGCCTTAATGACCCCTCAATTAGTTGATAGATTTTTAACCTATTAAACCAAACAGCCTGACACGAATGCCTAATCTGAGACTGGGGTCACTAGCGTAGTGATTCTTCGAACTACCTACAGGCAGCCAGGTCTTTACGACCTGATAATCTGTTTGGCTGTACACGTACTGGTATTGGACTGGTTTATAGTCAGTTAACCAGCTTGGTTTTATACAGCATTCATATGGCAAGGATATAAAACTGGGACATAATTCTCTGCTTCTTGTAATCTTTGTCTGATGTCTTCTTTATGGGTTATAATTGATACACTTTATGGCAGTTTAGTGTTGTGCGGAGAGAATTTTTTCTCCCTGGATGAGGGACGCACTTTCATGTGCGATGGTGATTACCCTTTTCGACAGTTCCAAAGACGGGGTCTATTAAGTATAAATGCTTAGTTAAAAAAAAAAGTGTAATGCTGCCAGGTCAGTACAATTCTGCCAAGTCGACACAACCGCAGCAACAACAGAAATTATCCTTCAGGCTTTTCTTTCTTCTACTTCCTCTTCTAGTTCCTCCTTCTCTTTTTCTTCTTAAGACATCAGCAGTCTCCAACCAAGACAGGGTGACCCATATTTGAAAACCCATTATTTATTTAATATCCACTTTGCCAAAAATGCATATGTCCGGATAATTATATTATTATTGTTGTTGTTGTTATTATTATATTTTTTATTTTCAATACCACTACTTCTATTGGGTTTATTTTCAATATTATTTCATCAGTTTTATAACATCCCCAGAGACACCTCCCCTTGCACCCTCCCCCTCAAAAGGCGTACCCCTAGGGTTCCCTCTCCCTTCCCTTCAATACCACAACACCTCCCAAATGCGGCAGATGCCATTTAGAAGGTCCGCGGCTCCTCGTTTGCACACAAATGCCTTATTTTCAACACTCTCTGAGTCCTCCTGGCTTGGTGTCGCTCTGGGAAAGGGAGGAGCTCCCTCGCTCTCTCTTATTTCTTCCGTCCCCGTCTCCCGTTCACCCCTCTCCTCCTCACCTTCCCATCTCCTCCCTCTCCTCTTCCTCCTCCCATTCCCACCTCCTTCGTTCTCCCCATGGGCTACACCTCCGGTCTTTTCCAATAAACATTGCCCTTGCCTTCCTAATATTTCTCAGTGTATTCTTAGCTTCTTAAAATATATTTTTCTTTACCATATCATATCGCACACACACACACACACACACACACACACACACACACACACACACACACACACACACACACACACACACACACACACACACACACACACACACACATACGTAGTAGAGGCGGGAACCATACATAGTTTTAAGACGAGGTTTGATAAAGCTCATGGAGCAGGGAGAGAGAGGACCCAGTAGCAACCGGTGAAGAGGCGGGGCCAGGAGCTAAGACTCGCCCCCTGCAACCACAAATAGGTGAGTACAAATAGGTGAGTACATGCGGCACCATTTTGGAGCCCACACCTAGCCAAGCACGTAAAGAAACTAGAGAAAGTGCAAAGGTTTGCAACAAGGCTAGTCCCAGAGGTAAGGGGTATGTCCTACGAGGAGAGGTTAAGGGAAATTAACCTGACGACACTGGAGGACAGGAGAGATAGGGGGGACATGATAACAACATACAAAATACTGAGAGGAATTGACAAGGTGGACAAAGACATGATGTTCCAGAGATGGGACACAGCAACAAGGGGACACAGTTGGAAGTTGAAGACACAGATGAATCACAGGGATGTTAGGAAGTATTTCTTCAGCCACAGAGTAGTCAGGAAGTGGAATAATTTGGGAAGCGATGTAGTGGAGGCAGGATCCATACATAGCTTTAAACAGAGGTATGATAAAGCTCACGGTTCATGGAGAGTGACCTAGTAGCGACCAGTGAAGAGGCGGGGCCAGGAGCTTGGACTCGACCCCTGCAACCTCAACTAGGTGAGTACACACACACACACACACAAACATATATATATATATATATATATATATATATATATATATATATATATATATATATATATATATATATATATATATATATATATATATATATATACATATATATATATATATATATATATATATATATATATATATATATATATATATATACATATATATATATATATATATATATATATATATATATATATATATATATATATATATATATATATATATATATATATATATATATATATATATATATATATATATTAGTAGAAGTATATCTTAAAAAGTTAATGGGTCATGTTTCTTTAATGAGTCTGTTTAAAACTGTTCAGACTTGAACACTGTGGTGTGAAGACCAGAATATTACTGATATAGCTTCACAACTTCGCTGTGTTGAGGACGATGCTGGTGACTGGTCCTGGGATTCCATAAACGTATTGCCCAGTTGTGCATTGACGGGGAGGTCGATGGTCATAGTGATCTTCCAACCGCAAAACAGAGCAAGAAATTAGCAGTTTAAGTATCTTCATAAGTCAATAAGATCATTGGAATCAACACGAGGTTAAGTAAGAGTGACGTTAGATGATGGGAATTTATTGCTTTGTAAACTCGGTGCTTTGTTTAGTGAGGATTCTGGTCAGTGGTGAAGTGACAACCAAGTTGGCTAGCTTCTTATTTCACACCCCTCAAGGAAGGTTCCTTGATGTTGATGAGGGGCTCTTGATTTAGGGAATTGGATCTGTGCTCCAGTTCCCCGAATTAAGCCTGAATGCCTTCCACATCCCCCCCCCAGGCGCTGTATAATCCTCCGGGTTTAGCGCTTCCCCTTGATTGTAATAATAATAATAATTCTTATTTCACATCTTAATACTCCTAATGTTGTCCATTAGGATGTTTATTGTCTAAGGTGAACATAAATCAACCACTTCTTTTTTTTTTTTCACTCAGAAATTATTTCGTCAAGTTTGGTTTCTGTTAATGCCACAATTTCTGAATGTGTGTATGTTTTCTAACAATTCTAACCTGCTTGATATCACCAATTATATTTGCATTCAATGACTTTTTGTGACGATTTTCGACTTGTTAACGTTATTTTTATGCTTCTGCTCTATCTATTACTGTCCTACCTCTCGTCTCTTTCTGTTGTTATATACACAAATAGCCCACACATAGAAGAGAGAAACTTACAGCGACGTTACGGTCATAAGTTCTTCCTATGTGCAGGCATTGTGTCTTTGTTCTTCTTTATTTTTATTTTCTTCGTTCCTGTTTTAATTCATGATTTTTGGTGCTTTTAAAGACTCCATCTGCAAAACTGTATTTGCTTTAGACACCATTTTATGCACGTCTTTCCATTTGTCTCTTCTCTGAACTCTTTTGCATTTTTCAGTAGTACTTCTCTATTCATGACGTTTGCGAATGTTATCTGAAAGGGAAGGAATGTCTGAGTATGTGGCTGCCTCTGAAGATTAACCTGTTGCTTAGAACACACGCGATCAATTTTCTTTCTGTCTTTGTCGTTCTCTCTCTCTCTCTCTCTCTCTCTCTCTCTCTATATATATATATATATATATATATATATATATATATATATATATATATATATATATATATATATCATTCTTTGCGCGAAAGTGCAAAACAAAAAGAAGTTCTGTGTCTTTTCACTTGGATGGAACGCATTCGGTCACATTGGCTATTTCCGGAGCCGTGGAGAATCACGGAGAGCTCTGCATCTTACTGCTTTAAAGGGTGGCTTTATACTGTGACCTCGGTTCTTATCACTCAAGACTTCTGTGTGTGTGTGTGTGTGTGTGTGTGAGAGAGAGAGAGAGAGAGAGAGAGAGAGAGAAATGTGAAGTTCCAAGACAAAACACATTTAAAGTCAACTTTTCGGTGAAATGATTACTATGGAAAAGGAATCATAAAATAAATGACATCGATTATGGAGTTGTTCTGTATATATCAAAAAGCCCGATGACGTGAAAAGTAGATGGAAATTACCAGTGTGGTTGAAAACTACTATGAACCACTCAGAGCGTGGATAGTTTACATACCTGCAGAAGGGTATACCTGGAGAGTCAGTGCCCCTGCGGCTCAGCCCACGACCAGACCACAGTGTGTCGAGATCGTCTCAGTTGGACTACCAAGCCTAAGCGTCGGGGGTTTCCTCCCCCTAGTCTCAGGAGGAAGTGATCTTGTGGCCATAATTCGCTTTACTAAATTCTTGGCACAGAGTATACATAGAAAACAGATACATCTCATAGTAAAGATTTATAAAGATACATATGCAATAAAGATACACATCTATTGCACATGTGTCTTTCTCATCAATTTGTGGATATTATAGCCCATTTTCAACATACCATAACGATAAATTTAACAGTACAAAATATTTTGGAACACTATAAAATGTTGTACAAGTTTATTTTTCTCTGGTCACATAGGGTAATATTTCAAAATTATTATGTCCCTTAACCTTTTATATTATGACATTTTACAAATGGCTGTCTCTTCTTTTCATGACATCAGCCTCCGAGGGCATTTTTTAGATGCCCTTCTTTCTCCGTAACTCTTGTTTCTTGGTCTTGTTGTCATTAAGCCGTCCAGTATTATTATTATTAAAAATTCGCCGGTATTCTCCCGGCCCGGGCCTTTTCCAAGTGGTGGCCCGGCCTTGGCTCCCTCTTTAGGGAGTGTCTGAGACCTAAGTCTCCCATGGGAGGAGGCACAAGTACCTCCTCATCTTTGGGACCAACTGTCCCCAGGCCTAGCCACAAGCTAGGCCTCTCTGGTCTGTCATCCCCGCCCCAAGAGGGCTAATAGGAATGACAGGCTTGTGAGCTACAAGCTCGGGCTCAGGCACCTACCCTACCCTAGAAGGGTTAGGCATGGTGTCGGTGGGCCGTCCAGTCACTAACAGGAAAATGTGGTAGAATAAATTTAGCCAACGAATAATAGGAAAAGTGTTATTATGTAAAGTCACCCCCTAAAAAAAAAAAGGATTCTTTTCTTTTTCTTAGTTCTGTAAATTTACCAAACAAATTTTAGAAGAAATCTTAATTTGTAAATTCATCCAATATTTTTTTTACATTGTAAATTAACGTAATAATTCGTGGGAAAATTGTATTTCTACGAATCAACCCATAAACTCGAACCTCAGTTTCTAATCATATAAAATATTCTGCGTCGTTTGTTCACCCAACCACCGCAAAAAAAAAAAATCTTTACTGTATCGTAAGTTTCCCTTAACTACTCGTTCAGAAATAACAATTCCGCACGTTCACTCAGTTAAATTACATGTTATCTAATTACACTCCACATACTCTAGTACTTGGCAAGTCGTAAGCTCACCAAACTCTTAAACTTGTTGGGTCGTAAACACGGCCAAAGCCAGGAGCTGCGCCGTAAACTGACTCGGACAAAGCGACATATAATAATTACAATTAGCTAAATCGAGAGAGAGAGAGAGAGAGAGAGAGAGAGAGAGAGAGAGAGAGAGAGAGAGAGAGAGAGAGAGAGAGAGAGAGAGAGAGAGAGAGAGAGAGAGAGAGATATAGAGAGAGAGAGAGAGAGAGAGAGAGAGAGAGAGAGAGAGAGAGAGAGAGAGAGAGAGAGAGAGAGAGAGAGAGAGAGAGAGAGACAGTCAGACAGACAGACAGACAGACAGACAGACACAGATATACAGACAGACGGAGAGAAAGAGAGAGAGAGAGAGAGAGAGAGAGAGAGAGAGAGAGAGAGAGAGAGAGAGAGAGAGAGAACTGTTACCCACATCAGCTTTTAAATGAGCTGATGTAGGTAACAACTCTTAGCTTGTAAGTAAAGTTAGGAACCTTAACCTAACATTGTAAAACCCTGTGTAAAAGAGAAAGAGAGAAAGAGAAAAAAAAATAATTGATGGGAGAAGATTAAAGACTGGGAAAGAATGGGAAAAAATATCATTATCCAGACTAATGATAGGGAAGGGTTGGTTTCAGACGATTTTTCCAATTACTTTGTTTGTCCTTTTCTTATTAATTCCTGAGCTTTACCGGAGTGTTTGTGCTCTTGGGTAGGGAAAGTCGGGACGGGCAGGGGAAGCCGGGACGGGCAGGGGAAGCCGGGACGGGCAGGGGAAGCCGGGACGGGCAGGGGAAGCCGGGACGGGCAGGGGATTAACGGGAGGTGTACAACAAACATTCAAGAGTTTGCTCTGTACTCACCTAGTTGTACTCACCTAGTTGAGGTTGCGGGGGTCGAGTCCGAGCTCCTGGCCCCGCCTCTTCACTGATCGCTACTAGGTCACTCTCCCTGAGCCGTGAGCTTTATCATACCTCTGCTTAAAGCTATGTATGGATCCTGCCTCCACTACATCGCTTCCCAAACTATTCCACTTACTGACTACTCTGTGGCTGAAGAAATACTTCCTAACATCCCTGTGATTCATCTGTGTCTTCAGCTTCCAACTGTGTCCCCTTGTTACTGTGTCCAATCTCTGGAACATCCTGTCTTTGTCCACCTTGTCAATTCCTCTCAGTATTTTGTATGTCGTTATCATGTCCCCCCTATCTCTCCTGTCCTCCAGTGTCGTGTGTGTGTGTGTGTGTATGTGTGTGTGTGTGTGTGTGTGTGTGTGTGTGTGTGTGTGTGTGTGTGTGTGTGTGTGTGTGTGTGTGTTTGTGTGTGTGTGTGTGTGTGTCTGTGTGTGTGTGTGTGTACTCACCTAATTGTGGTTGCAAAGGTCGATTCATAGATCCTGGCCGAGCCTCTCCACTGGCCGCTACTAGGTCACGTAAAAAAATATGTCTTAAAAAATTCCTGGTGCCTTTGCACCGATTTTCTTTATTTTTAATTATTGCTTCATATTTTCTTGTTGATTGATTTGAATAATTATCCTTATCATCATTTCTTGCTTTTATTTATCTTATATCTCTTTTCCTTCAATCATCCATTCAGTGCTTTCTTTCTTCCTAATTCACATTCCTTAATTCTTGGGAATAATTTATGTCTTTGTCCACTTTTACCTAAAAAAATTGTATGTCTTTTTAAATTTATGTATATGAAAATAATGGTCTTTCGTATTATTACACAGGTGGTAGTTTGATGGGTCTGTTGCACCTGATCGTAAGTAAATCAACGAACTCTCAATTAGACAGCTCAGGAAGAAGACAAATCAGAAGAAATAAATTTCTTAATCAGTGTATTCCTTGCAAACAATCGCAGACAGGTGATCTTAACTATGCAAGACAAGCCACGGAGGGGGGGGGGAATCTTTACCTCAAGTACTTTCACACTTCTCAGGTCGTCATCAGGAGCTATGCAAAGTTGCAAGGCAACAGCTGAAGGAGTGAGGGGAAGTTTTCTCAAAGTAGCGCAGTGCGGGTCTATCACCTGATAATGGTAATGTGAGAAGTCTCGAAAGCGCTTAGAATTTCTTTTTATTTTCACTGTAGTTGTTCTACATATTGTGATATCACCTGTTTACTGTGATCTTATTTCATATATATATATATATATATATATATATATATATATATATATATATAAATTTATATATATATATATATATATATATATATATGTGTGTGTGTGTGTGTGTGTGTGTGAGTGTGTGTGTGTGTGTGTGTGTGTGTGTGTGTGTGTGTCGTGCCGAATAGGCAGAACTTGCGATCTTGGCTTAAATAGCAACGTTCATCTTGCCATATAGGACAAGTGAAAATTTGTGTATGCAATAATTTCGCCAAAATCATTCTGAACCTAACGAAAAAAACATATTTCATTGTGTTTGTTTAGTACTAAATTATTGTAAACGTATTTAAAATATATTTAGTTGGGATAGGCTAAAATAAATTGCTCTTGTTATAATAAGGTTAGGTAAGTTTTCTAAGATTCTTTTGGTGCAAAATTAAAATTTTTACATTAACATTAATGAAAAAAAATATATCTTTAAACGTATAAGAGAAAATTTCAGAAAGGACTTAATTTTAAATGAGTTCTTGCTAATTGACCAGTTTTACATATTCGGCACGACATATATATATATATATATATATATATATATATATATATATATATATATATATATATATATATATATATATATATATATATATATATATATATATATATATATATATATATATATATGCAATAAGATCACAGTAAACAGGTGATTTCAGAATATGCAAAACAACCACTCTGAAATAATAGAGAAATTCCAAGCGCTTTCGTGACTACTCACATTATCAAGGAACTATATATATATATATATATATATATATATATATATATATATATATATATATATATATATATATATATATATATATATATATATATATGCAAGTGGAATGTACGGGAAAGAGAACCCGAGTACAAGTATTGAACAATAATTAGCATAGCAGTGGGGGCCCCAGAACTACTACACTAATAATCGCTGTGTCACTGGTCAGGAGGGAACGCCAAAATGGACGTGTGACGTACATCGAATAAAAATGTAACAATTTTCGCATGCCACACGCATGTTAGAAAACATAATTGTTATTACCCTTCCCTGTATTACTAGAGAGCTTTTATAAGTCTTCCAGAACTGTATAAGATTTTTATATATTCATTAGTCAACGCTATACCCGTAAGGGTCATACAGAACCTGAGCAATAGGAGGAAATCAGGTTTGATCCAGAAAAGAATAGCTTCCATAACTTGCATCAAGATCCCTTCAGCGGAATCAAGATCCCCTCAGCGGAATCAAGATCCCTTCACCAGAATCAACGAACCCGCTTTGAAGGGTGTTAGCGATAATCTGTTGTACATAATTACTCTCAGATCCCTCTCTCTCCACCATGAAAATTTTCCGTGCAAGGGGAATGTCGAGGAACAACTCGTGATCTTTGAAATCGAAACTGTTCTCCCATTCCTTGGATATCTTATTACCTTTCATTTCGCGGTGATATGTGGCTCCTACTGTTTCAGCTTTCCTAACAGACTGTATTGCACAATTTGCTTGCTTTATGAACCCTGCTTTTCTTTTCTTCTATTTTCTTCCCTTGACATTTACCATTTATTGAAAGCTAACATTTATCTGATAGTCATCATCTTCAATTAATATCAACCATCTTTCAGGGATCTGCGTTCATTTTTACGTTATTTTTTTTTTTTTTTTTTTTTTTTGCAACATATGCATGCATATTTTTACTCTTTATTTTCGCTAATAATATAAGTAAATAAAGAATAATGATTTTCGTGGACTCTCGTCCAATTAGGGCAGTTGATTTCACGCGAATTTCCGTGTGCGAACTTTTGCATGTTTGAAAAATTTGTATATATATATATATATATATATATATATATATATATATATATATATATATATATATATATATATATATATATATATATATATATATATATATATATATATATATATATATATATATATATATATATATATATATATATATATATATATATATATATATTCTCGATTAGCGTACATTAGATTTAATTAGGTTAACATATACAGGGTGTCTCGTAAGTCAAAGGGGAAATTGAAAAGAATGATATTATTATTATTATAATCAAAAAGAAGCGCTAAGCCACAAGGGCTATACAGCGAAAAAAGAATGATAGAAGTTTTTATTCATAGAACATCTAACCAAGTGATAAAGGTCCCAGGACGGAAATGTTTCTTAATAAATTTATAGACAGTGTTCAGTGTGTCCAGCACTGTTGCTGATATATGAGTGCTGACGAGATATTCAGTCCACAAATATGAAGTGACTGTGTCGCATGCGTTGATACCCCATCATTCCTGACTTATGGGACACTAACAGTAAGTCTTGGAGCGTGGGGTCGTTTACTGAAATTTTGTTAAGTGCTTTCACACGCACGAGAATAAAGGCGGAGGCCAGAGGTGCCTTGCGGGAACCCTCTGTTAAAATTTCTACCTGAAGGAAATTTTCTTAATAATAATTTTGCATTGATCGTTTAGTAAAAAGCTTTAATTTTATTCCTCCTTTAAATATTTTTATTCCCAGATTAATTTTTCATTAAAACTCCATGGAACGCTTTTCTGAAAATCCAAGCAAATGCAATGCCTCCATCCATTTATTTGCTATAATATTTTTGCAACTCCAGTATACAAACTTAATGGATTGGATCCACTGCACTTTGCTGATATGAATCTGAAATGTTTGATCGTTAACTTTTTTGTGCTCTCCAGTTGTTTTATCCACTTCTCTCTAATAGCTTTGTCCAGTAACACGTGTTAGCGAGACGAGCTTATGCTTAAAAGAATCTCCCTATAGCTCTTTTCTTAATGTTGGCAGAATAGTTTTTATTTTTCATTTGGTCGCCAGTTAGCCTTCCTGTAATGAACTCCCAGATAATAGTCAGAGATGTTGAATTAGTTTGGTTGCAATTTTTCTTCAGAACCTAGGGCGATATCTCGTCTGGTCTTACTGCTTTCTTTGGGTGAACATTTAGTAGTAGTAGTGTTTTTTCTTTTATTTCAAAGGGGGTTCTAACTTTCGCAATAAGCCAAGTTCACTTTTCGACGACTTGAAGTTGTGTTGGAACAAAAGCACTAATGTTACGGGAAGATAGCATTTATTTGTGCTACGTTTTGCTCACAGGTGAGCTTTTCAATTAATTTCTTAAACAAGTCTCAAGTGTTCGAAACGTTGTTTTCTATGAGTGTCCTACAATACATCATCGGCATCTTTTCTCGCTTTGCTATAAATTTTAAAATAGGCAACAAGGCATTTATAATAAAAATATTTCACTACACTGTCAGAGTTACCCCTTTATTGAGTAATGTTGAAATTACATTTTCTCTTGCTATTTCGTATGTCGATTTCAGTTCTTTTTTTTCATAAATTCGTTTAGCATAGAATTCCGCTTGCTCGTGACACTTATAAATTTTATAAAACTTCCTCTTCTTCCTTCATACTTGCATATTTATTTCCATCTTTTTTTTAATCTTCAGTAATATTTTAAGCTGGGGTGATTTTTGTATTGTATTATTTTTCAAACCATACCACGGATGGGGATAGAACCCGCGATAAGAGAGTCTCATTTCTTTCCGTGGCTTTGCAGTACCTGCTGCTCTACCTTGTTTTAACTGCTTTAAAAAACCATACCACGGTTTTTTCTTTCTTCGTGGAATGAAATGTGCAAGTCCAGGTTCATGAATGTGGCAGATGTTTTCTCTTGTGCTGCTTAGATCGATCTCTTGAGATATATTATTTAGTTTCTAATATCAGCAAAACATTGGGTGTCCAGTAGCGCATTCAGCTCGCACACTAAGGTACAGGGTTTAATTCCCCGGTACGGCAGCAAACATTAGGACGTATTTCCTCAAGGCACCTGCTGTCCATGTTAACCCATCAAGAAAATGGGTACCTGGGTGTTAGTTGACTGGTGTGGGTCGCATCCTGGGACAAAAATTGACCTAATTTGCCCAGAATGCTCAGCAAAACAAGGAACTTTCTATATAGTAGTATGTCAGTGATGTCAGCTATGGTCTGTATACCTTGTACATGTACTTGTTAAAATAAAGATGTTGTATTATTATTATTGCAACATGGAATACCTAAATCGGAACCTGAAAATATATATATGTGTGTGTGTGTGTGTGTGTTTGTGTGTGTGTGTGTGTGTGTGTGTGTGTGTGTACTCACCTATTTGTACTCACCTAGTTGAGGTTGCGGGGGTCGAGGTCAGGCTCCTGGCCCCGCCTCTTCACTGATCGCTACTAGGTCACTCTCCCCGAGCCGTGAGCTTTATCATACCTCTGCTTAAAGCTATGTATGGATCCTGCCTCCACTACATCGCTTCCCAAACTATTCCACTTACTGACTACTCTGTGGCTGAAGAAATACTTCCTAACATCCCTGTGATTCATCTGTGTCTTTAGCTTCCAACTGTGTCCCCTTGTTGCTGTGTCCAAACTCTGGAACATCCTGTCTTTGTCCACCTTGTCAATTCCCCTCAGTATTTTGTATGTCGTTATCATGTCCCCCCCTATCTCTCCTGTCCTCCAGTGTCGTCAGGTTGATTTCCCTTAACCTCTCCTCGTAGGACATACCTCTTAGCTCTGGGACTAGTCTTGTTGCAAACCTTTGCACTGTGTGTGTGTGTGTGTGTGTGTGTGTGTGTGTGTGTGTGTGTGTGTGTGTGTGTGTGTGTGTGTGTGTGTGTGTGTGTGTGTGTGTGTGTGTGTGTGTGTGTGTGTGTGTGTGTGTGTGTGTTTTTATCTATTATGTATTTTTCTCAACATCCTTCAATTCCTTAGAATGTATATCGAGTGCTTAATCACCAGGTCATGGTCACAAAATAACCCGTTCTGCAGTACCAGGACAACGGTGGTGTTTAAGAACACTGTGAAGGGGTAGCCTTTGGCTCTGCGTCGAGCCAGTGATCAAAGCTGTTTTGCATTATTGATACCTAATGCATTCAAAGGCTATTTGATCTAATGCACATAATACAAATCAGGTCCAGGAAGCAACTCTGAGCTAGGAACTTAGTCAGGTGTAAGAACTAAGATAAGATAAGATAAGATAAGATTTCGTTCGGATTTTTAACCCCGGAGGGTTAGCCACCCAGGATAACCCAAGAAAGTCAGTGCGTCATCGAGGACTGTCTAACTTATTTCCATTGGGGTCCTCAATCTTGTCCCCCAGGATGCGACCCACACCAGTTGACTAACACCCAGGTACCTATTTTCTGCTAGGTGAACAGGACAACAGGTGTAAGGAAACGTGTCGAAATGTTTCCACCCGCCGGGAATCGAACCCGGGCCCTCCGTGAGGGTAGGAAAATGCTACTGAAGGGAAAACGAAATTATAATTTCGGGTTTTCTCTCGCTTGTGAAATTTTAAAACTGATCCATGCAAGTATTATAGAACATTAAAATACTCATGTAATAGAAGCAGCTTCCCAGTTCATATTTTTATAATGCCGAAAGACAATAGTAAGAGAATTATGAAATGAGGCTGGAGAAGGAGAGAAGGAAGAAATAAGTGTATGAGAGTAGGAGTGATAAAGGATAAATGAGTAAAGGGGAAATGTATGAATAGAAGAGACATGTAGTAAATGAAAGAATGCAGAAAGACAATCGAATTATGGAAGAAGGTTAAATAATTAAACTTGATAAAACAGAATGAAAGAAAAAGATAAACAGAGACTGAACTTAGGAGGATGGGTAGATCATGAAAAAAAAATGCGAGACATTGAGAAGAAAAGGAAATGTGATGGATTGGGGGAGAGAAAGGAGTAGAAATGGATTGAAATTTATCCTGTAACACAATCAGAATGACTAATTAATTACTTAGTAAAATATATTGTATTTGTCATAAGTCCGTCAATGATAAAATGAACTCTAATTTTTAACTATATATTTTTTTCTGCTGTAACTCTGAGTTCTTCAATAACTCCGTCAATGATCACTAAAGCTCACTTTAAAAATTTCGTTTTAGGCATTAAATTATATTCCTGGTGTTAGTTAATTTATTTTTCGCTTTACATCCTACGACAGCACAGAACAGGGAGAACATAACACCAACGTACAGAACACGGCGAGCCAATATATACACACAGGAAGAGGTGAAACCCTCCTGACAAGGTAGATGACTGTGTCTTCACTGCTCATGGGAGTGATGAATGGCTTTGAAAACCGACAAGTTGAAGAATTGAGACACTTATCCAACATATGGGAATCTTTATTGAAGAAACGTTTCGCCAGTGTCTTCATCAGGCTTTGTATAAGACTGATGAAGCCACTGTGTGGCGAAACGTTTCTTCAATAAAGATTCCTATATGTTACATACGTGTCTCAATTCCTCAACTGCTCATGGAAGCCGACGTCTCCTGAAAACACAACATGTCCGTTAAACCAGTTTTCGGAGTGAAGACCACATAAAAAAATAAATGCCCTAGGAAGCTAAATAGTAGAGGTCTACTCCATACATGTAACTGTAATTGCTCCAAAATATATATTCACACCAGGCTCTGGAGCCAGGAGTTAGATATCGACACCCGAGAACACAAACAGCTGAATACACATATTCCTACGTATATATACACCCACACGGACACGGCGAGACCCTTATCAAAACACAGTCAGCACACCCTCCCCCTCCCCACACACACTGGAGTTTCTGACTTCCTCACCCAGTTATTGAGGAACCCTTAGAGAGACCAGGTTACGGACCCAGCGAGAAATTTGGAGAGGAACCTGGATACGAACCTCGCGAGGAACTTGAAGAAGAAGCAGTTGAAGGACCACGCGAGAAATTACGAGAGTGGTCCGGGTTTGGGACAACACAAGGAACATAATCTGAAGACAATACGTCGCCTTCTGAAATGTGTCGCCTTCTTGCAACGCATCGCCCGCTGAAGCATGTGGCCCCCCTGCAGCACATCGCCCCCTGCAATATGTCGTTTCCTGGACCTTTAAAAATGAAATCAGCATATCTCTTGCAACCCTTATTTTTATCTGTCATATCACACTTACCCACGATATGCCTTCCAAGCTGATTTTACATTAAACTACGATTTACTGTTATTTCAATCAATATTTATATAATAACTAAGCTATTTGCGATTATTATTATTATTATTATTATTATTATTATTATTATTATTATTATTATTATTATTATTATTATTATTATTGCCAAGTCTCATTTTTCTTTATTCATTGACATTATTAAAGTACATAAATGTAAGTAACCATATGAGACAAAAATGTCATCCTCTCCCCCCCCCCCCCCAATGATTTTTTTCAACAAAATTTTCATTAACTTAATTTTTCTTAATTTTTAATTTACCAAGAATTCAAATTAGTTCATGAAGCTTCGCAGAAATAGAATTATGCTCACTGCAGCTCATATTGGATGTTCCAGTGATTTACGTCTCACTTGGCTGGGAGTAATTTTTTTTTTAATGAGAATAAGCCTCATCCGGTAAATATTAAAAGTACGACCGGATTTGTATTTAATTAGGCACGTTACCGTAAAAGTCTTCAGTGCTGGCGAACTTCTGAGAAGAGTATATTCATGGCTCTTGTCCTGGTTTCCTAATCTTGTTACACCTCTCCTCCAAACCCAGTTAGTAAAAATATGGTTATAACTATGATCATAATTTTTAAAGGGGTGGATCGGTAAGCCAGCGGAAGGCCTCGGTCAGATGACCAAAAGCTCCAAAGGCGGGTCATCATCTAAGTCCCGCGTCAGGAAACACTTGTCCTGTTTCCTGACGAACCTTACTTAACCTAACCTAACATCCAATTGTGCTCTTCTCCTTCCACCACCTTTTCAACTCGTTCTTGTCACCACATCGTCCTCAACATCAACCTTTTCTGGTTAACCCAAACATCTGCAACACTTTCGACGTCCAAACCACTCCTACAGCTACAACGATTTTCCACAGACACTTAAAGTTAGTACCTGACCAGTCAGGCTGTAGTTCCTACGACCGTTTGCGTGCGGCAAGCAGTAACAGCCTGGTTGATCACACCCTGATCAACTGCGAGGACTGGTCTTGGACCGGGACGCGGGGGCGTTGACCCCAGAAAAACCCTCCAGGTATACCTCAACATCATTATTATTACTATAACCAGAAGTATGTGCTAAGCCCTCAAGGGTCATACAGCACTGTCTAAACAGCATCCTGCATCATACCTATTTCCCCACCTCCCTGCCCCTGCTCAAACTATCCACATTATCAAGCTGGCCACGCACACAATGCCATTAGAGGTTGCCATGGAGATCAATGCATTCACTTAATGTGTGAATGAGTAATGATGTGGGGAGTAGAAGAGGGGAGTCTAAGAGAGGAAGGGAGGCTCACAAGAGGAAAATGTCAAAGATGAAGACTCAGACTGAGGAAAGAGAGAGCAGCGAAACGAGACGATGAGATAGAAAAGAACGGAAGGGACCGTGAGGACAGAAGTAATAGTGGAATAATGTTAGAACAGAGAATAGTAAAGAAGGAAAGGGATAAAGAGGAGAGATAAAAAGAAGCACAGAGGGAGTAAGGGAGGGAGGAAGAAAGAAAATAAAGAACCGAATGGGAAGAAGAGAGGAAGAGAAAAAGTAAGAAGGGTGGAAGAAGGAAAACGAGGAAGGAAGAGAGGAAGGGAAGGAGGGACGAAGAGAGAACGGGAGGAGAGGAAGGAGTGAGGGAGAGAAATTGATGTCATGTTCAATGATGAAATAGCAGAAGAGAACACAGAGCGAGAAGTGATTGTAGTCGCTAACTTGATTGGCCAATACCAAAGTGAGAAGTGATCATGTCTTTCAGTTCCTCTCAAAATTTAAACATGACTGATATAGTCTGACGTATGAATGTACATGAATATTATTATGTAACATGTCTGCGGGTACATAATTGTTAAAGTGTGACGTGTCTGCTGGTACAAGACTCTCTTAGTGTTTGGCGCGTCTGCTGGTACAAGGGAATATCTGCAGAGAGTTAAGACCTGGGTTAGAATCCCTTAGTATCTCTCTGAATATGTCCCCTCGTTTCCGAGAATGCATCGATGTTTGAACATCTGAGGGTGGATATACAGTAATAATAATAAAATAATAATAATAATAATAATAATAATAATAATAATAATAATAATAATAATAATAATAATCTTTAATTTTACAAATACATGTATAATGTGTTCAGGCCTAACTGACATCAATGACGTATTTCAGGCAATTAGGCTAATTTTGTCTCAAGGATGCGACTAGTCTCCTAACATCCAGGCACCTATTTTACTGTAAGGTGAACAGGGACAGTGAGTGTCTTATGGAAACACGTCCTAACGTTTCCACTCGTAATGGAGATCGAACCACGGACTGTGCCAGGCTACAGTAAGATGCATGGTTACCGACCCTGCTGACTACCCAAGGGTAAGTGACTTGACATTGCAGTAGACTACGGTGTTATGTCTCTGCTTCTCTGTTATCCCTGAGAGTCGGGCCCTAGGCTCGAATCCCAGTCACGCCACAGTATTCCTCTCCATATAATCACTCGATTTCATGGTTGCACACACACACACACACACACACAATAATGGAATAGTTTGGGAAGCGATGTAGTGGAGGCAGGATCCATTCATAGCTTTAAGCAGAGGTATGATAAAGCTCAGGGTGCGGGGAAAGTGACCCAGTAGCGGCCAGTGAAGAGGCGGGGCCAGGAGCTATGAATCGACCCCTGCAACCACAAATAGGTGAGTACAGCTAGGTGAGTATACACACACACACGTACACACACACACACACACACACACACACACACACACATTCTCACACACACACACACACACACACACACACACACACACACACACACACACACACACACACACACACACACACACACACACACACACACACACACACACACACACACACACACACACACACACACACATACACACACACACACACACACACACACACACAGACGAGGTTTGATAAAGCTCATGGAGCGGGGAGAGAGAGGGTCTAGTAGCAACCGGTGAAGAGACGGGGCCAGGAGCTAGGACTCGACCCCTGCAACCACAAATAGGTGAGTACACACACACACACACACACAAACACACACACACACGGGCTAGGGATACGTTTCGCCCAAGTGGGCAAAACGTATTCTCAGTTTCTTAATGTGTTATTTTCACATACAAATGTTAATCTCCAGTTTTGATGTCTATTATTTAGCATTATTGATGTTATATTTAACATTTTCATTATTAATTTTATAATTATTATTGTAATTATTACTATTTATACAAAGAATATATACATTCTCATAACACAAAAGAATACCACAAATTAAATTGAGAAATGAATTTCAGCAATTCACCCAGCAAGCTTCACCTCCTCTCAAGAACATTTTTACACACTCGAAGAGAGATAGAAACCCTTGAATCTGCTTACCTCGGGTCTCACAAAGTTGGCGACTTCAAGGAGAAATGAAATAAAGTTTTAGTCTTGTCCTTTGGAACTTGATATGTTCCTTTAATAGTTTTCTTTTTATTAATATTAATTTTAGTTGTATGTGGGTGTGGTTGAGTTATTACTGATTTGTAGTTATGTATTAAATTTTGTATGAGTTAGAACTCTACCTCTTGCAATTTCTTCTTATCTTATAGGCAAGGGATTGTATTTATATTTATTTGTGAATCTATGTATGGGGTCTAGTTCAATATTTTCATTACTTAACTGAAAACGCTTCATTTATTCTTACTGGCCAGTTTTATGTCAAATAATATATTCTTATCTATCTGACCTATCTATCGTCTGGGATGTCTTTCATGTCGTAATAATGATTCTTCATTAATTGGTAAACAGACTAATTTTTGAAGAATTTCATAGAATCATTTTACCTTCAGTACAAATCTCAAACCAGACCTCAGAATTTTTTTTAGAACTCTATGGGATTTCTAGATGCAGATAAGTGATCGGAACCCCCGTACAAACTCTTTGACAAACAGTATGCTTTAAAATACGATTTCAAGGAATCATTAAGTTTTTGTCCTGATGAAATTTTAAGAATGTTCTTCTGTCGCGTGATACACTCTCTCTCTTTACGTAAGTGCTAGCTGTCACATTTCCTCTTTATTGAAGACGTGGTTATTTTGGGAGATATTGAGGAGAAATTGCTAAGGTTGGTGGATGAAATTGGGAGAGAAAGCCAAACTAGTAAGTTTTACCCATTCGACACGATACATATATATATATATATATATATATATATATATATATATATATATATATATATATATATATATATTTATGCAATAAGATCACAGTAAACAGGTTATTTCAGAATATGCAAAACAACCACTGTGAAAGAATAGAGAAATTCCAAGCGCTTTCGTGACTACTCACATTATCAAGGAACTAAGAAAGTAAAGTATCCAAGGAAGGTATATAAGGGGTCTGGCCAACACCTCACTATCAAATCCCACAACAGTTAAACACCTGACGCGCGCCGGCCCAACTGGACAGGTCCTTCGCACAACCCACCAACAAACTATTCTACCCAAGAAAATTTAAAAAAATATTATTTATCCAGTGTATTATTAAATTCTTCCTAAATTCTATTAATTATAAATGGATCTAATTTATATAAACAAAAGGAAATATTCATATTATTGTCAAAACTGCTTTTTATGAAACAAGATTCAATTATATTCCTGTCGACCATGGACTTTCTTGATACTACTTTCTCAACTTTTTGAAAATCAATTGGATGGTTAAAATCTCTTACATGAATAAATAGAGCATTGGAATCTTGTCCAGTTCTAATGCTATATTTATGTTGTTTTAATCTTAGTTCGAGATTTTTACCAGTTTGACCGTAATAAACTTTATCGCAAATTTTACAAGAAATCTTACAGACACATCCATCAGCATTTTGGGGGGAATTCTTTATCAAAAGTTTTTTTTACTGTATCAAGATTTTTGAATACATCTTTGATATTAAAAGTCTTAGGAAGAGAAGGCATATCAACCAAGTTTTTATGGTAAGGGAGAACCAACATATTTTTAGTTGAATAAGGTTGGTTGTCCCTTTTTGGATTGTAAAAAGTATTTCTAGAGCTTGGAATTTCTCTATTCTTTCACAGTGGTTGTTTTGCATATATATATATATATATATATATATATATATATATATATATATATATATATATATATATATATATATATATATATATAGCATTGAACCATGTACCATGAATCATTTTTCCTTCAGATTTTTCTTTTCTTTTAAGGAGGGGTCGTATCAGCAGGTAACAAGCGTGGTTTTGCCGTCATCCTTTTTTCTGTAATGTGATTTATGCTGTATCGAGGAGAAACGTGAGAATGTGGGGAGGAGGGATGGGGGGAAAAGAACCAGCGAGCGAGCGAGGGAGCGAGAAAGAGAGAGAGAGAGAGAGAGAGAGAGAGAGAGAGAGAGAGAGAGA
>NC_091336.1:24293211-24308211 GCF_038502225.1 Cherax quadricarinatus | reverse complement strand
CGGCTTTGTCCTCGAGCCAAGTTAAGAGCATAAAGGCGTTCGGTGAGTTTGGGAGATATGTCACCAGTCTGATCCGGTAGAAAAGAGACATAAACTACAGAGAAAAAGCTAAAGCGGTTGATCCTTATCTCAGTGGATGTGCGAAAAGTCAAAGGATATACGTTCAGGATGTTGTAGCGGAGCTGACAAGTACAGATTGTTCTACATGGAATAGATCAATAGGGAATAAAGAGAACCTGCAACTCGACGCTTAACTCTAAGGCAGGGCAAATACTAAAAAAAGAAACACCCAACCCTGAGTCACAGGAACTTTAGTAAGGAATTTTGTCCTGAGTCACAGAGACGATAGGTAGAACACTCGGTCCTGAATGACAGAGAAGTAAAGATATGCTCACACAGAGTAGGTATCATACCCTATAGTGGAATGAGCAGTGAATGTAAGCGCCATACATGAGATGAAATGTAAATAAGGTTTGGAGAAGGTAGTTAGATTGAAAACTGATAACCGTGGCCAAGAGATGGAACTTCACCCCCACAGGATATGTGACTTATCTTCCATTATTTGTTTTATATATTTCTGCTATGTCCATGTATTGTACTGACAAAGCCACTTGGTGGCTAAACGTCTACAAGATACCCAGATGTTGCACACATGTGTGTGCAACATCTAGGTATCTTGCAACAACTTCGCTCATATTGTAAATGCACTGATACAGGAGAACCTCTCTCTTTGACAACACTGAAAAAATAATTATTAGAGAATCCTCTTAAGAGGCTGAAACCTATTCCGCAGACATAAAAAAAGGGGAAAGAACCTGTTGATAGACTATTGGAACGGTGGATGGATGATGTGTTCTAATGTTTACCTTCAGTATTTGTTAATTTCAAGATCCAAGACATATCTTCAACCAACGCCTGAAAAATATTCACTATATAATAAAACTAGCTTCCTAAAACCCACCCCAAGGAGTCAGGCCACATAACCTTTCTTCTCCCATTCTACCCAAAACCATTATTGTTATATATCCCAGTCCTTCCCCTTTTCCATTTTCACTTCAATTCAAAAAGAAATACGTGTCCTCAATATATATCTGTAACTGCTTGAGAAGGATTGACATTAAACATTGAAAAAGTACATGCTGCAGTACCTGAGAAGGAAATTAATTACATATTAGTGACAGAGCTTTGCTTAGGCGAGGTAGAGAGAGACAGAGACAAAGAGAGACGGAGACATGCCGAGCTGGTAAAGAGACTGTCAAAAGCACAAACCTCGCTCAATGCAGTGAACCGGACTCCTCTATTCTGGGAACAGATCAAGTCTGAGGCTCCCGCCATATACATCATGGCTTATGGCTTCATATCGTCAGCCACGCGTGAGTCTGCCGGGGAAGGATTAAAGTGGAGTCTCACCTGGAAAAAATAAATTAAATACCGGGTAGGGGCTAAGCTCACGTCTGGCCTGGGGAAAGAAAAATTGTCCATACAAAATAAGTGAGTTTTCCTAGAGGAAATAATGCTAACAGAAGATATAAAAAAAAGGTTATAAAACTGGAAAGAGTGAATGGTAGACAAACTTCAATCTAACGCCAGAAAATAATATACAGTTATTGCTGGAGTCTATCCTGGAAAAAAAATCGACGCTTACTGGAAGTAAAGATAAAGTATTAAAATGGGTAAGAGAAAAGATATAAAAAAAAAAATTAGCGAAAATTATTATTTATTATTATTAAAGATTCGCCGGTATTCTCCCGGCCCGGGCCTTTTCCAAGTGGTGGCCCGGCCTTGGCTCCCTCTTTAGGGAGTGTCTGAGACCTAAGTCTCCCATGGAAGGAGGCACAAGTACCTCCTCATCTTTGGGACCAACTGTCCCCAGGATAAGCCACAAGCTAGGCATCTCTGGTCTGCCATCCCCGCCCCAAGGGTGCTAATGGGAATGACGGTCTTGTGAGCTGTAAGCTCTGGTTCAAGCACCTACCCTGCCCTAGAAGGGTTAGGCATGGTGTCGATGAGCGAAAATTAAGTGTTGTCGAGGAGAAAACTAGATTATTGAAGATTTATTTCCTAATTGTGGAATTTTATCCTCATATTTTTTTAATAAAGAAGAAATAAATCCTTAAATTAAGGCATTTTTAAGGAATTTCCCTCGCACCTACTTATTACATTTGTAGGAGCACGCTAAACCCTAAGGGGGCACACTGTGCTTGTGAAGGAAGAAATCAAATTTGAATCCAAAAAGGCAAGAGCAACTTAAGAGTTCTTTGATGTGAGTATCAAGGCACTTTCTTTGAAAGGTCTTGCCTCTATTACTGGTTCAGGTCAGCACTCTAGAACCCTTGTGGCTTTAGCGCTTAGTATTGATCATAATAATAGCTACTACTGATTCAGTGGCACTCCACTATAAACAGTGAATGGCACTCTGCACTCATGCCAGGAATAGTATTATGTTCTCGTCATCTGTTAATTGACGGTATGAAAAGCAAAATTAATCCGATACAAAATGTCAGTATCGGCAGTTTGATTTCTAATTTATCACTCATGTTTGCCTTTTATTGTGGCACTCACGTTCGTTTGCTTTCTTATGCAGTGTTCATGTTTGTTTGCCTTCTAATGTAGCGCTCACGTTCGTTTGCTTTCTATTGTGGTGTTCATGTTCGTTTGCCTTCCATTGTAGCGTATGCGCTCATTTGCTTTCTAGTGTAGCGTTCGTGATCGTTCGCCTTTTAATGTAGCTCTCATGTTCGTTTGCCTTGTAGTGCTCACGTTCGTTTGCCTTGTAGTGCTCACGTTCGTTTGCCTTGTAGTGCTCACGTTCGTTTGCCTTGTAGTGCTCACGTTCGTTTGCCTTGTAGTGCTCACGTTCGTTTGCCTTGTAGTGCTCACGTTCGTTTGCCTTGTAGTGCTCACGTTCGTTTGCCTTGTAGTGCTCACGTTCGTTTGCCTTGTAGTGCTCACGTTCGTTTGCCTTGTAGTGCTCACGTTCGTTTGCCTTGTAGTGCTCACGTTCGTTTGCCTTGTAGTGCTCACGTTCGTTTGCCTTGTAGCGCTCACGTTCGTTTGACTTCTAATGAAGCACTCATTATCGTTTTCCTCTGAATCGGCTACACGAATCAAAAATATTCTTTAATCTACGGGCGAAACAGAATTCCTTTGTGAGTTGAAAAGACGAGAATCAAAGCAAATGGGTGAGTTTGGTGAATGATTTACAGTGCCCCAGCAGCGTGCCATCCCTTGTTGGCACTGTAATATATACGGCTTCATTGGCTCAGAGAACTTCAGAAAATTCCCTTTTATGCAGAAATGGAAGCTATCCATCAGTGTCCCCTTTGTCCTCAGAGAAAAGTATAATTGAGTTAACTTTCAAAATGTGAGCGAGAGCATCACTTTTATTCATGAATTTAAGCCCTATAGTTCAGACCCGGCAAGTACTTTATAATTTATATTTTACGTTTCATGTTACTGATTTGTTTGGAATTATGTGTTAGAATCTAATGTATTGGGCAGTTTTACTCGTGCTAGAGAGTCTGCGAAAATAAACTATAAAAAAATATGTCTGTTGGTTGTGATGTTTCCAACAGTAAGCTTGGAGACTATGAAGAACAGTCACACTATTTGCAAGACAACAGTAAGCTTGGAGACTACGAAGAGCAGTCACACAGGTTGCAAGACAACAGTAAGCTTGGAGACTATGAAGAGCAGTCACACAGGTTGCAAGACAACAGTAAGCTTGGAGACTATGAAGAACAGTTACACAGGTTGCAAGACAACAGTAAGCTTGGAGACTACGAAGAACAGTCACACAGGTTGCAAGACAACAGTAAGCTTAGAGACTACGAAGAACAGTCACACAGGTTGCAAGACAACAGTAAGCTTGGAGACTATGAAGAACAGTCACCCAGGTTGCAAGACAACAGTAAGCTTAGAGACTACGAAGAACAGTCACACAGGTTGCAAGACAACAGTAAGCTTAGAGACTACGAAGAACAGTCACACAGGTTGCAAGACAACAGTAAGCTTGGAGACTATGAAGAGCAGTCACACAGGTTGCAAGACAACAGCAAGCTTGGAGACTACGAAGAACAGTCACACAGGTTGCAAGACAACAGTAAGCTTAGAGACTACGAAGAACAGTCACACAGGTTGCAAGACAACAGTAAGCTTAGAGACTACGAAGAACAGTCACACAGGTTGCAAGACAACAGTAAGCTTGGAGACTATGAAGAGCAGTCACACAGGTTGCAAGACAACAGCAAGCTTGGAGACTACGAAGAACAGTCACACAGGTTGCAAGACAACAGCAAGCTTGGAGACTATGAAGAGCAGTCACACAGGTTGCAAGACAACAGCAAGCTTGGAGACTATGAAGAGCAGTCACACAGGTTGCAAGACAACAGTAAGCTTGGAGACTACGAAGAGCAGTCACACAGGTTGCAAGACAACAGCAAGCTTGGAGACTACGAAGAACAGTCACAAAGGTTGCAAGACAACAGTAAGCTTGGAGATTATGAAGAGCAGTCACACAGGTTGCAAGACAACAGCAAGCTTGGAGACTACGAAGAGCAGTCACACAGGTTGCAAGACAACAGTAAGCTTGGAGACTATGAAGAGCAGTCACACAGGTTGCAAGACAACAGTAAGCTTGGAGACTACGAAGAACAGTCACACAGGTTGCAAGACAACAGTAAGCTTGGAGACTACGAAGAGCAGTCACACAGGTTGCAAGACAACAGTAAGCTTGGAGACTACGAAGAGCAGTCACACAGGTTGCAAGACAACAACAAGCTTGGAGACTATGAAGAGCAGTCACACAGGTTGCAAGACAACAGTAAGCTTGGAGACTACGAAGAACAGTCACACAGGTTGCAAGACAACAGTAAGCTTGGAGACTATGAAGAGCAGTCACACAGGTTGCAAGACAACAGCAAGCTTGGAGACTATGAAGAGCAGTCACACAGGTTGCAAGACAACAGTAAGCTTGGAGACTACGAAGAACAGTCACACAGGTTGCAAGACAACAGCAAGCTTGGAGACTATGAAGAGCAGTCACACAGGTTGCAAGACAACAGTAAGCTTGGAGACTACGAAGAACAGTCATACAGGTTGCAAGACAACAGCAAGCTTGGAGACTACGAAGAGCAGTCACACAGGTTGCAAGACAACAGTAAGCTTGGAGACTACGAAGAACAGTCACACAGGTTGCAAGACAACAGTAAGCTTGGAGACTACGAAAAACAGTCACACAGGTTGCAAGACAACAGCAAGCTTGGAGACTATGAAGAGCAGTCACACAGGTTGCAAGACAACAGTAAGCTTGGAGACTATGAAGAGCAATCACGCAGGTTGCAGGACAGGCTTTTATTAGGACAACGTTTTACTCTATAATTCTATCAAGTCAGTTTGATAAACTTTTACACAGAGCGGAACGTCCTAATAATAGCTTCTGCGACATCTATGTTTTCCTATTTGTCAGCTATAGAGAAATTAAGTAAGCTGGAGACAAGTGTGGTTTTCAGGTTAAGAATATTGTAACCTATGTAGTGTGACTATAATTCACAAATAAGAAAGGAATAAGTTCCAGATACTTTAGTTATATACATTATCAAGAGAACAATAAACAATCATCAGTAGGTGGTTTATATCAATGTAACTGAAAGTCACCTAAGCAACTGGCATGATCAGATGACTAGGTCTGGTCAGGAGCCACCATTGATTCAAATGTTCAGAGTTTTTGAACTTATACTTGGATTACAATTAACACCAGATTTCAACCCTGATTATTTTATTTCCTTCACTAATTGAGTTGCTTGCAACGGTTCAAGCCCTTCAAGTCCGTCTTTCTGCATATTTATTTACAATCGTTTATTACGACTTAAACTGGGGAGATTCGCAGTTTTGAACAGTAGTTTCGGCACACCTCTAGCAAGACAGTAATGGAGTGCGTAAGGTGAAACGACTTCTTATTTTGGGGGAAAATCTAACTATATATATGTATATATATATATATATATATATATATATATATATATATATATATATATATATATATATATATATGTATATATATATATATATATATATATATATATATATATATATATATATATATATATATATATATATATCTTCTTTCTTTCAACAAACCGGCCGTGTCCCACCGAGGCAGGGTGGCCCAAAAAGAAAAACGCAAGTTTCTCTTTTTAAATTTAGCAATTTATACAGGAGAAGGGGTTACTAGCCCCTTGCTTCCGGCATTTTATTCGCCTCTTACAACACGCATGGCTTACGGAGGAAGAATTCTGTTCCACTTCCCCATGGAGATAAGAGGAAATAAACAAGAACAAGAACTAGAAAGAAAATAGCAGAAAACCCAGAGGTGTGTGCGTATATATATATGCTTGTACATGTATGTGTAGTGTGACCTAAGTGTAAGTAGAAGTAGCAAGACGCACCTGAACTCTTGCATGTTCATGAGACAGAAAAAAAGACACCAGCAATCCTACCATCATGTAAAACAATTACAGGATTTCGTTTTACACTCACTTGGCAGGACGGTAGTACCTCCCTGGGCGGTTGCTGTTTACCAACTAACTACTAGCATATATATATATATATATATATATATATATATATATATATATATATATATATATATATATATATATATATATATATATATATATATTTTTTTTTTTTTTTTTTTTTTTTCAACAAGTCGGCCGTCTCCCACCGAGGCAGCGTGACCCAAAGAGAAAGAAAATCTCCAAAAAGAAAATACTTTCATCATCATTCAACACTTTCACCTCACTTACACATAATCACTGTTTTTGCAGAGGTGCTCAGAATACAACAGCTTAGAAGTATATACGTATAAAAATACACACTATATCTCTGCAAACTGCCAATATCCCAAACCCCTCCTTTAGAGTGCAGGCATTGTACTTCCCATTTCCAGGACTCAAGTCCGGTTATATGAAATAACCGGTTTCCCTGAATCCCTTCACTAAATATTTCCCTGCTCACACTCCAACAGATCGTCAGGTCCCAAATACCATTTGTCTCCATTCACTCCTATCTAACACGCTCACGCATGCTTGCTGGAAATCCAAACCCCTCGCCCACAACACCTCCTTTACCCCCTCCCTCCAACCTCCTTTTCGAGGACGACCCCTACCCCGCCTTCCTTCCCCTACAGATTTATACGCTCTCCATGCCATTCTACTTTGATCCATTCTCTCTAAATGACCAGACCACCCCAACAAACCCTCTTCAGCCCTCTGACTAATACTTTTATTAACTCCACACCTTCTCCTAATTTCCACACTCCGAATTTTCTGCATAATATTTACACCACACATTGCTCCCAGACAGGACATCTCCACTGCCTCCAACCGCCTCCTCGCTGCTGCATTCACAACCCAAGCTTCACACCCATATAAGAGTGTTGGTACAAGTATACTTTCATACATTCCCTTCTTTGCCTCCATAGATAACATTTTTTGCCTCCACATATACCTCAATGCACCACTCACCTTTTTTCCTTCGTCAATTCTATGATTAACCTCATCCTTCATAAATCCATCCGCCGACACGTCAACTCCCAAATATCTGAAAACATTCACTTCTTCCATACTCCTCCTCCCCAATTTGATATCCAATTTTTCTTTATCTAAATCATTTGATACTCTCATCACCTTACTCTTTTCTATGTTCACTTTCAACTTTCTACCTTTACACACATTCCCAAATTCGTCCACTAACCTTTGCAATTTTTCTTTAGAATCTCCCATAAGCACAGTATCATCAGCAAAAAGTAACTGTGTCACTTCCCATTTTGTATTTAATTCCCCATAATTTAATCCCACCCCTCTCCCGAGCACCCTAGCATTTACATCTTTTACAACCCCATATATTTATATATATATATATATATATATATATATATATATATATATATATATATATATATATATATATATATATATATATATATATATATATATATATATATATATTATCAAGAACTCATTTAAAATTTTCTCTTACACGTTTTAAGGTATATTTTTTTCATTTATGTTAAAGTAGAAATTAATAATTTTGTACCAAAAGAACCTTAGAAAGCTTACCTAACCTCATTATAACAGGCGCAATTTAATTTAGCCTAATCCATCTAAATATATTTTAGATAAGTTTACAATAATTTAATAATCAACAAACACACTGAAATATATTTTTCTCGTTAGGTTCAGAATAATTTTTGCGAAATTATTCCATACATAAATTTTCGCATGGCTTATTCGGCAAGAAGAGCGTTGCTATTTAAGCCAAAATCGCAAGTTTTACCTATTCGGCACGACATATATATAATATACACAATAGAATAGGATTTAATAATATCCCAGAATCTCGACAGTTAAACATCTCTGCATTGATTAAAAGCCGTTCCATCAGTTTTTCGCTTCCTTCCCTTGCCCATTGTCCTGGTAGTAGAGTCCCTTTTGCTACCTGCCATTACAACGTAGTTTGGCCAGCCCATTTCTCCTCGTTGTCCCTTCAGTTTCAGTCTCCGCTGGACATGGTTTATAGTTACGAGCTTCCTGTTGGGGTGCAGGAGGTAACTCTCCCTCGGGAAGGCAGGAGCATCGGGAAGGTGGTGTTCTCTCTCTCTGGGACAGTTTTAACAAATGTGAACAGTGACGCTAGTTCACTGTAGCAACCATAAGCTTAAGGCGACTTTCTCTATATAACAGGTATATCGGAGATTTATATATTAACTCTCTGTCATGTTCTTGTTGCGGAGATGGCAAGATCTATGTTCTTGGTATTAGAGGCAGCTAAACTGCGAGAAGGGATATAAATTATGGTAGCAACTTTACACAAGTACTGAGAGGTTGCTCGCTCAGGAAGTTTCGGTACTTTCTCACTCTAACAGCCAATAACTGTTAGGTGATTTCACATCACTGTAACACACTGAGATGGGAATGATGCCTTCTCACAGTAACAATCCCCTTTCCCCCTCTCTCATCCTCCACTCTCCCCATGCTCACTAAGGGGACCACTACCTGGGACCGCTATCTGGGACTACGATCTGGCACCACAGGAAGTGTCCCCTGGTATCGCAACCTGGAACGCTTGCCTGAGCTCACTTCTTGGAATTACTGCTTGAGGCCATTGAGACCATTGCTTGGGCCCACTACCTACAGACTCTGTCTTGTACCACTGCCTGCAACCACTACCTGGGACCACTGTTTTCTGGTACCACCACTGTCTCCTCAGTGACTTTTTTTTTTTAATTTTCTCCATAATTCCTAACAAAACTATCTTCTGTGAGTACACTTTCCTCCTTCAGGAGGAAAGTGTACTCACAGTAGATAGTTTTGATCTTCAGATAATACTTTGATCTTCAAAGTATATTCCTTCTTATGTGACTGGGTAGTAGTTTCGGCTCTGATTCAGCCTTTGCTGTTATAAGACTTGGAGGAAAGTATTTGTACTTTAAGATGGATGTAGTTAATTAAATATGTTTAGCAACTGTATGTGTAAATGTCTGACCATTCGGGTCCTTGTCCACCTGGATTCCATTTAGAAAATCTCTCATTCCTGCATAGTCTCCACTTCTATAATCTGCTTTAAAATCTGTTCCTCCTCTTCTCTACATCTTCACTTCTACTTTATATTCACTAACTCCTAGTATTAACCGGCTTTCTTTTTTCATATTTTTCAGATTCAGTTAGGCTGAAAACCAGTTCATGTCGATGTGTGACTAGTTAATGGCACAAATAGGATCCAAACGTCGTCATCAGTTTCTTTCTCCTATGTGCAGGTTATTTATATATTGTACCATTGTGTGGGGTTGTTAAGGAAAGATGGGAGAATGAAAGGATGGATAGAGAATGAGGGTAAAGCCAGTTACCGGTTGTTCGTTGATCTTATTAGTGCTGGATCTTGCACGTCCACTCCTGCTTCTGCCGTTATACCTCTGTTTCCCTCTCTTCTCACCTTAACTTTACAGCTTTTCCCCTATTTATATATTAAACTCACACTGCATAAAAATTACATCATACTGGTTTAATATCCTGAGGTTCGATCCTATGTTTAATACCAGAACGTTTATTTCCTCTTATTGGGGACCATATTTTTCATTCTCTTTTGTACAATCCCATTTTCTACCTCCTCTGAACTTACAGTTATTAACATGTCTTCTATCTCCTGTTGTTTTCCTTTCCTTTGTTATATTTTCGTCTCTTGTTGATCTAGCAGACGAGAAATTATCAGAGAGTTCGCCCGTTCTGTTGCGCTATTCGATGTCTTTTGTATCTGTTCATTTGCAACTATCTCCTCCTCTGTCTACTGTTTTATTGTTGACATTGTCTCGTCCTCTTTTAATATGTCTGAGAGGCTCTATCCTACTCACTGTTCCCACTTCCTTATTTATTGATTCTTTATTCCCAACCTCGTGCAAGTTAGCTCATCTTTCCTTCTCTTCATCTCTCCTCATAGTAGGTATATCTCTCCACTAAATGCCTATTTCTTCCTCTCTACTTCTCTTCTTGAAGAACTATTTTTCTTCTATTTTTCCCAATACATTTTAAGGTCTATGTCTTCAGTTAAGAGATTCAATAACATCCATCTTTCCTCCCACATCTCAACATTCATACCACAAAACTTTTAGAGATACTATCTTGTGTCCTTCCTATTTTTCCTCACTCAGATCTATCATGCTTCCCTCCCTTTTTGTCATTTTTCCCATGTATTTCAACTTCATTGTCCTCACTACCTACTTAATGAACCCATCATACTGGTGAATTATGTTGTTACATTTCAGATTTACTGATTCCAACATTATGCTTCTTCAGCAAGGTTGCAGTGCCAACTCAGAGAGGGTGGCACCTCAGAAGGCTGAGGAGTCGCCCTCAAGAATACTGGGTCGATGGTCTCAGCACACATGTAAGTGCATCTTTATCTGTTCCACACACTACATTCCTTCACTAGGCTGGTGGTAACCCAAGACCCTTGCAGTATCTCACAAGTTTGGTCATAATCACTATGAGAGTCACTCCCTGCGGAATTTTTTCGATTTTCTTTTTCACGTCTTTCACAACTTTCGCTCTACCGTTTATTTCTCTTTCACTTTGCTACACTTTTATGATTTCTCGTTTAATCTATTTAGTTAGAATAGGAAGCACTTTCCTTGTAAATTTATCTAGTTTCCAGAAGTTTTAAACTTTTTCCCCTGGCACTTCAAAGAACCTAAGTCGACATCCTTTATCAACTCACTTCCCGCACTCACTTGTCTTGTCGTATATTAGCTCTCAGTCACTACATTTATAGCTATTTTTGCTTTTATCACTTATTCACCTCCACTTGACTTTCCCAATTACGACGTTAAGCACTTAAAACACACACACTTTGGAATCAACTAATTACACATGAGCACTCATTTGCGATTATGATCAATGTCAACATTTTTTCTAAATATATTCATATTTTCTGTAGGATTATATTAACCATGCATGGAGAGCTCACATATGTTTGGTAGACATTTTTTAAAAATTACTAATTTAATATTTACGTTTTTCTCCAGGCATACTTATAAATATTTTTTCCTCGGATATTTTTTTTTTTTACCAAATACATTCATACTTTATGTATGTTCATTTTGTGAATGCATGGAGAGTTCATGTGTGTTTGGCAGAGATTGATTAAAAACTACACATTTAATATTTACATTTTTCTTACGGATTAATTAAAAATATTTTTCTTGAAATTTTTTTTTACCAAATGCATTGGTATTTGGAATATGTCCATTTTATGCACGTTTGAAGAGTTAATTTGTAGAGATTAGTTAAGAACGATAGATTAAATAACGTTGTGTGGTAGCAGTCATCATTGCTGCCTTGTACTGCCTTGTACTGCCTTGTCAATCACGTCACACTCCCTCACAAATATAGACAATTAGATAAGTACAAATAGGAAGCGCTTCTGTCTCGCATTCAGAAGACGGAGGATCAGGCCTACACCACATCGCTTGACATGAATTGTTAAAATTAAAAAATCCCTCACAAATATTTTCACGTCTACCCCTTTCACCATGACAATGAAAGGCAGATAAGCATGTGTAAAGAGTCTGAGGGAATGGACTGGAGAATCCCTCTGTGTGGAAAAGGCACAATATGCAGTTTATGGCATTTATTGAGACGTTTCGTCCACGAGGGAAGAAGCGTCTCAGTAAATGGTGTAAATCAATCGAGTAAATGCCAGAAAACCAATCGAGAATCCAGTTACTGCCCACCCCTACACATGTTACCCAACTCCTACCCTGGTACACAGTCACTGCAGTGAGGAGGTGAACAAATGCAAAGAGTGTGGAGCTAAATACGTTGCTAGAAAGGGTGGCAATGGTTAAGACATTGAGAATGAGAAAGCAAGAGATTCCAGCTGCTGCCTACCCTTACATATATCTATATAGCAATGTACTTTATGCTCTACTTTGTGACTCTATTCTGTTTAAGTCACATTTATACTTCAAATATACAATATTAAATATATTTAAGTGAAAAGGAAATAATGAATGTATAACATTGGGTAAAAATCATTGGAGTAAAAAAATGTAATAAATTAGTAACGGAACACTGTGGCTCTGGAACGAATTTCCAGCAATAACATCGTTTTCTTTGGGAAAATACGTTCCCAGTACCAATCAACTTATAATGAAATTTCAGGAACGCATTAACGTCGCAAGTTGGTGCTCTATCGGTAATATAACACTTATGTGTGTCCGTCACTATATAAATATATATATATATATATATATATATATATATATATATATATATATATATATATATATATATATATATATATATATATATATATATATATATATATATATATATATATATATATATATATATATATATATATATATATATATATATACATATATATATATAGCTCCTGGCCCCGCCTCTTCCCTGATTGCTGCTGGGTCCTCTCTCTCCCTGCTCCATGAGCTTCATTAAACCTCGTCATAAAACTATGTATGGTTCCTGCCTCCACTACGTCACTTTCCAGACTATTCCACTTCCTGACAACTCTATGACTGAAGAAATACTTCCTAACATCCCTCTGAGTGATGAGTCTTCAGCTTCCAGTTGTGACCCCTTGTTTCTGTGTCCCATCTCTGGAACATTCTGTCTCTGTCCACCTTGGCAATTCCTGCCAGTATTTTATATGTCGTTATCATGCCTTAACCTTTCTTCATGTGTGTGTGTGTGTGTGTGTGTGTGTGTGCATGTGTGTGTTTTCATCTGCTTACGTAGCTGTGAATTTAAAAAAGTGTATGTCATCATCTGTTTGCAGATATTCGAATGGTGTGCATTTTACTAAACTAGCCATACGACCTGACCTCTCTTATAAATTTATGTAATGTATTCCCCCATCGCCCTACCTAACGTATCAAGGGTAATCCTGCATTTAGTGTGTGTTGCTTTAATACAACTGACAAAGAGTTTGTTTCATGATCTTCAGGTCGTTTGTCGCGAGACTAATGCAAACAAAGCATGTATACTTAGACATAGTATAATGCAGCTTTGAAATGCTGGAATGCTGTTGTAACAAAGAATCTGCATTTCTTTGCATACTGACCTTTTAGAAACGAAGGCCTCAGTCTGTAATTTTTTATGAATAACAGTAATGTTTTGTAATTGCTGACACTGTGCAGTGTGGAGCCTACAGAGAAGGGCCACATGCGGCTCTTGTGCCGCAGGTTGAGGACTCCTGGACAATGTGTTCTCATTACTAAGCCGTCACAGACTTGCAAGTATCTTTGTCAGCTAAGCTAGTTGATGCGAATGCGTACTGAAGCTTTTTTGTGACAATCTTTGTCTCTCTATGTAGCCCTGATAAATCTGTACAAAGAGCGAAAGATTGTGTTTATAAAAGTTTTTTCAGCTGAACTTGCATGGAACTCCTTTTCAGAAAATATAAAACGGTGGAGAGTAACTGTGTAAAAAAATACCCCTCCAAACAAGGTCGACGGGAAAGAGCAAATATCACTTTATTGATAATGATAATTGTTTTTATTTATCTTCATTATCTGAAATCTTGCAGCTGTTTTTGTATCACCTAAATAGAACAGCAATTAGATAAAAATATACAATCTAAGAAATTACTTACCTCTGAAATTTAAAAAAGGTGTTGTCTAAAGGTGGTGTCTAATAAAACCCTGTGCGTCCAATGTAATCCATTTTACGCCACTGCTCGGCATTCACCTACAGCTTGAATGGTCATACCCAGGCTACAGACGGAGGCTCGAGCTTGCAGAATCACTCCTTTTGCTGAATGATCCATATAAATTTAGTATTTCACACACACACACACACACACACACACACACACACACACACACACACACACACACACACACACACACACACACACACACACAGGGAAGGCACTACAATGGATCAGGGAATACTTGTCAAGAAGACAGCAGCGAGTCATGGTACGTGGCGAGGTGTCAGAGTGGGCACCTGTGACCAGCGGGGTCCCACAGGGGTCAGTCCTAGGACCAGTGCTGTTTCTGGTATTTGTGAACGACATGACGGAAGGAATAGACTCTGAGGTGTCCCTGTTTGCAGATGACGTAAAGTTGATGAGAAGAATTCACTCGATCGAAGACCAGGCAGAACTACAAAGGGATCTGGACAGGCTGCAGACCTCGTCCAGCAATTGGCTCCTGAAGTTCAAGCCCACCAAGTGCAAAGTCATGAAGATTGGGGAAGGGCAAAGAAGACCACAGACGGAGTACAATCTAGGGGGCCAGAGACTGCAAACCTCACTCAAGGAAAAAGATCTTGGGGTGAGTATAATACCAGGCACATCTCCTGAAGCGCACATCAACCAAATAACTGCTGCAGCATATGGGCGCCTAGCAAACCTCAGAACAGCATTCCGACATCTTAATAAGGAATCATTCAGGACCCTGTACACCGTGTACGTTAG
>NC_091336.1:24280711-24290711 GCF_038502225.1 Cherax quadricarinatus | reverse complement strand
TTTTCTCTGACACAGGGAAAATAATAGGCAAACATGAGCAATAATGTGTGCTTATGTGCTAAAGTATTGAAACCAGGTGATTTACCATTAATAATTTCAACTTCTCGCAAAACCAGTGTCGACCTGATATAAATATTGCCTTAGTCTTGAGTTCACGTGTTCCCAACACCTCTAAGATTATATGAGCTGACCTTCTTCAGCTCCTTCTTATACTATATTTTGTTAAGTTTCTGTCGATGAAAGACCAAGTACAGGACCTAAGATTACAGTAATTAGAGGAATAGATCATCCTATCTCTCACTGTGTGATAGTAACAACAAAGACGAAAAATATGATGCCACTTAATTATACACCCACTGAGTTTTGCACTCAGGATGGGTAACATATTCCCTGCTGTGGATCTACACTTCCTCTTCCTCGTAAGAAAGCTGCCTCAAGATTGCGCTAGTGTCTAAATCACCAGATACAAGGACATCTCTGTCACAAATCACCGGACATAAGCCATCTCGGCTACGAAGCCTTTCTTGTGCCTCAAAGTACTGAGGTACACTAACAAGACAAGGCATTTACATGGAAATTCTTGAAAGAAAAACGAATTATACGAGGCAACTTGTCAGTTTTAAAGCACTGTGGGAGAGTTGATGGTTCCTGTAACTCATGATTCAGACGACATTATCCTCAGAGCTCCTTAAAATCTTGACGGTGTTGAGCTAATAGCCAGCAAGTTTAGTTTAAGAATTCTACTGCCAAAGTTTTCGCTCGTGGCTGTCACTCACTGCCTTGACTTTTACAAAAATAATTATTTTGAAATTTAGTGAGCTTGGGACTGAGAGAGAGAGAGAGAGAGAGAGAGAGAGAGAGCGTGTGTTAGTGTGTGTGTGTGTGTGTGTGTGAGTGTGTGTGTGTGTGCGTGTGCTTGTGCCTGACAGATAAACATCATCCTCATCACTTCTTCTACTACTGGAGACGCAGCCGTAGTTCACAAAGATAACATTTATAAATATTGCTAGTTATAAATGTCTCTCGTAATTTTAAACATCGAGTTTTTGAAAATGACTTAGATATTACCGACGTTTATTTTCTCAGTTTATTCGAATTTGCACTGGAAGATACCGTCTAATATCACTAGGTTTCTATTAAACTGCCATTCAAAAGTGACTCGCCTTCTTTCTACTCCAAAGGAAAGCAAATACTTTGTGCTGTATGTACATTGTACAGTGACAATTCTGTATCCTGGAAAATGTTTTCCCAATTATCTGTGATGTAAATTAAGTTAAACAGCACCTCTGCGTGCATGTATCCAAAGATCTCTATCAAGATGATGCCAAGAACTCTTCCAAGAACTCTTCCAAGAACTCTTCCAAGAACTCTTCCAAGAACTCTTCCAAGAACTCTTCCAAGAACTCTTCCAAGAACTCTTCCAAGAACTCTTCCAAGAACTCTTCCAAGAACTCTTCCAAGAACTCTTACAAGAACTCTTCCAAGAACTCTTCCAAGAACTCTTACAAGAACTCTTTCAAGAACTCTTCCAAGAACTCTTCCAAGAACTCTTCCAAGAACTCTTCCAAGAACTCTTCCAAGAACTCTTCCAAGAACTCTTCCAAGAACTCTTCCAAGAACTCTTCCAAGAACTCTTCCAAGAACTCTCCCAAAAACTCTCACGAAGTCTCGCGAAGGATCTCTTCCTAGATTATTCCCAACATCTTTTATATCACAGGTAACTATCCTGTGCTATGTGCAAGAGTCTATTTTGATTCTGTTTCCCCTAAGTTCAGTTGTCACTCATCTCATCTATTTACAAGTAAGAAAAGAACACAACCATTAATCGCCTATCACTCCTTAACTTCCATTTCCTCTCTCTACAACAGTCAATATATCACAGTTCTCTTTTACAGCCTCCATTCTGCTATTCTCCAACACAGTTCAAGCGTTTTCTGCTTGGTAAACGACATAAACTGAAATTAAACTACAACTTACACATGAGGCCATTCTAGTGAAAGGTTTAAAGCGAGCGGTTAAGCTTGAATTCGAAGTCTATTTGTCTGTCTGTCTCCGTCTGTCTGTCTCTGTCTGCCTGTATCTGTCTGTCTGTCTCTGTCTGTCTGTCTCTGTCTGTCTGTCTCTGTCTGTCTGTCACCTCTCTTCTCTCCTCACTGTCTTTGTCCACTTGTCTGTCATCTTCACGAGCGTCAACCTATATTACCTATTGCTCTAACCTCCATCTTCCCGGTTAGCAGCCGGAGGATCGAACCTCCAGAAACACCTTACTCTGAATGGCCCATGCGGGTTTAGCCCTTCACGTGATAATACTAACAATATTAAATAATAAAAATAGTAATAATAATCCTCTGCTTTCACCCCTCTCCTCTCTCCACTAATATTCCATGTATCACATTTCTTGCTATTCACTTCATTATTCCCTTCCCTTTTGCACCCAATGTCTCTCTCTCTCTCTCTCTCATGATTTTCTTCTCCTTTTATTTCCCCCTTTGTCCATTCCTTCGTTTATTCATTCCTTCCCTTCATGTATTTCTTCACTCTTTCATTACTCTCCTTTCTTCTCTATTCTTTTTCTAGGCCCTGCGGGTTTAGAGCTTCATCATAAACAAAAGAACAACAGCAACAATTTTTTTTTTCAATTGATTTCCTTCATCCCAAACCTACTCTCCCTCCTTCCTTCTACATTTCCTTCCTTGTTTCTCTCTTTCCTTCCTTCCTATTCTCTGTTTACTTCCATTTAGTGTCTCTTTTTTTCCTTCCCTCATTCATTTCTTCCTTTTCCTACTCGCCCTCCTTCCCTTTTTATCTCTTTTTTTTCACCCATTTTCTTCCCCCTTTACTTCCCCTTTTATCCCTCCTCCTCGTTGTACGTGAATGGTATACAGTGTACAGTTCAATAATCTTTCAATTTGTCCTTGAATTTGTATTGATAAAAGTCACTTGATGGCGTAACGTCTACAAATCAATATACGCAGATGTTGCACATGTGTGGAATTCTTCATTCCTCCTCCACATTTTCTTTGCCATTCTTTCTCTTTCCATGCTCTCCATTCTTCCTTCCCGTTATCTGTCTCTGTGTCTGTCTGGTCTCTCTGGTCTGTCTGTCTGTCTTTTTTTTTTTTTTGTTTACACAGGGTTTGACAAGGTTAGGTTAAGGATCCCTAGTTTTATTGACAAACTATTTACAGGTTAAGGATCCCTAGCTTTATTGACAAGCTATTTACAGGTTAAGGATCCCTAGCTTTATTGACAAGCTATTTACAGGTTAAGGATCCCTAGCTTTATTGACAAGCTATTTACACGTTAAGGATCCCTAGCTTTATTGACAAGCTATTTACAGGTTAAGGATCCCTAGCTTTATTAACAAGCTATTTACATGTTAAGGATTCCTAACTTTATTGACAAGCTATTTACAGGTTAAGGATCCCTAGCTTTATTAACAAGCTATTTACATGTTAAGGATTCCTAACTTTATTGACAAGCTATTTACAGGTTAAGGATCCCTAGCTTTATTGACAAGCTATTTACAGGTTAAGGATCCCTAGCTTTATTAACAAGCTATTTACATGTTAAGGATTCCTAACTTTATTGACAAGCTAAGAGCAGTTACCTACATCAGGTCATTTGAAGGCATTTTTATTGTTATGAAACACAATGTCTGTCTTTCTTTCTGTCTGTCTGTCTGTCTGTCTGTCTGTCTGTCTCTCTCTCTCTCTCTCTCTCTCTCTCTCTCTCTCTCTCTCTCTCTCTCTCTCTCTCTCTCTCTCTCTCTAAACACACATACACCCTTATTAAAGTCACTTAGCATACCGCTCTGTCTTGGTTCTTCGCTTATGCTTTAACACTTTTATGAGCAATCCAGGATTACCGCATCACTTGCTGCACTGAGCGAGAAATATTACCGAAGTTTCTCAAAGAGGAAGAAGAAGGAACGAGTGAACGAACTCGTTCACCTCAGCGAGACTCTGGGACAGATCAGATTATAGTCGATTTCGAGAATCATATTTTTTTACTTATACTTTTGAAGAGAAATTACGAATGATCGTTCGGCGGAACAGCATCTAAAATTGACAAAGTTTTTGGGAAATTACAAATGAAGACAAAAGATTAATGCTCATATTGCTTCAATTTCTTTTAAGTCTATTCCATTTTATTTTGTTACTGATTAACCTTATGATCTATTTACTTCTTTTACTTAATTATTGAGTAGAATTATTATTTTAGCTTATTTACTCTATGTATTTCATTAATTACCATTTTAGTATATTCCATTTATTCGACTTTGGCTAGCGTCATCTTGTCGTTACAGTGACATAGTTTTGAGAGTGACCATTTGTGTGTGCACTCTGGATTTTGTTCCATACACTCACAAAGATATCAGTGGCAAAACCCATGGAACTTGAAATCCCAGACGTGTGGAAATAGAGACATTGGTAGCAGGGGAAACCTTTGTATTAAAAGGAATCTCTGGTACTAGTGTCTTTTACTTTTCCATGTCGGCTTTCCCCATTGTCTTTCTCTAAAGCATCTCTCAGGTATCATCTCACCACACAAGACCACAGGTTTAATCTTGGGGAAGTGGCTTTACACCTGTTGCCCCTGTTCACTTAGCAGGAAATAGGTTCCTGAGGGATAGTCGACCGAGTTGAGACGTATCTTGAGAAATCCTCGTTATTCCTAATCTGGAGTATGGCTAATAAATTTATAGTGCAAGTGAAATTTCGCGAGATAAGTTCTTCTGGATATCGAAACCCGCATTTGAAGCTAAGGTAAAAATTATATAAGCCCATAAACTTCCTCGTGGACCTCTTCGTCAGTCTCTCAGACGTCAAAGAAACCTGAAGAAATCCAGAACATTAATGCAAGTCCACCTGGAATTCCAAAATCTGACGACTAACTCCCTTCGTAAAGTAAAAATACAAGTCCTGAGACGAAGACTTTTTTTCCATGAGATCAATGCATATTTTTACCCTTAAGTTCCTCTTGCATGCTGCACCTCCCTTCCAGCTTCACTCTTACCCAACTTTATTATTCCTCTCCTTCCTCTCTCCCTTATTTCTTCCCTCTCTCTTCTTCCACTCTCATTCTACTGTCGTTGTTATTTCATCCCTCCCTCCCTCATTATCGCCTTCCCTACCTTCATTCGGTCTTTTGTCTCTTCCAGCTTTATTCTCCCTCAAACTTACTGGCCTGTCATCCTCATTCCTCCAGTCCCTAATTTCTCCCTTTTTCTTTCCCTACTTCCTGTCTCATTCTCTCCATCATCCTCTAACCTCCATCATTCCTTACTCAATCCTTACTGTTTTCATCTTACTACATATCCATTTTACTTCCCTCCTTCATCACTCTTTCTCTCCCTCTCACTTTCACCTTTCATCCCTCCCATCCTCTCTACCACTATTTCTCCTTCCATCTTACTTCTCGTCCTGAGTTACACCCTCCTTTCCTCCATTCTTCACACATCCAACTTTCAAAACTCAGATAAGAATGTCTGAGCTGAGGAAAAATCGTTCTCAGTGGTAAACGCTTATGGAATATTAAGCATGTTCAATTAGGTAATTACGCCAGGCATCAGTCGTAGCTGTGATTTAATAGTAACCATGACCATGGTTAAGCGAACGTCAATCACTTGTCATTTATGTGTGTGTGTGTGTGTGTGTGTGTGTGTGTGTGTGTGTGTGTGTGTGTGTGTGTGTGTGTGTGTGTGTGTGTGTGTGTGTGTGTGTGTGAGTGTTTACTCACCTAGTTGTGGTTGCACGGGTCGATTCATAGCTCCTGACCCCGCCTCTTCAATGTGTTTGTGTGTGTGTGTGTGCACACGTGTACCTACCTTTTCGCACTCATCTATTTGTGGTTGCAGAACTGCATTTGTGCACCATACTGTGTACACGTCTAATTTGTTTTATAACACTTTGCTTTTGTGTCCAGCTTCTCTGTTCGCTTGTCATTTGCAAGGAGATGTGTGGCTGGTGTTTGCGTGTGCATTGTTACAGTAGGAGGGTTGAAGGTTATAATTATAGATAACGGGGAAGAGGGAAAGGGTTTGGGATTATTATTATTGTTATTATTATTAGGTAGTAGGTTGGTAGACAGCAACCACCCAGGGAAGTACTACCGTCCTGCCAGATGACTGTGAAACAGAAACCTGTAACTGTTTTGCATGATGGTAGGATTGCTGGTTTCTTTTACTGTCTCATAAACACGCTAGATAACAGGGATATCTTGCTACTCCTACTTACACTTTGGTCACACTTCACAGACACGCACATGCATATATATATACATACATCTAGGTTTTTCTCCTTTTTCTAAATAGCTCTTGTTCTTCTTTATTTCTTCTATTGTCCATGGGGAAGTGGAAAAGAATCTTTCCTCCGTAAGCCATGCGTGTCGTATGAGGCGACAAAAATGCCGGGAGCAATGGGCTAGTAACCCCTTCTCCTGTAGACATTTACTAAAAAACGAGAAGAAGAAAAACTTCATAAAACTGGGATGCTTGAATGTGCGTGGATGTGGTGCGGATGACAAGAAACAGATGATTGCTGATGTTATGAATGAAAAGAAGTTGCATGTCCTGGCCCTAAGCGAAACAAAGCTGAAGGGGGTAGGGGAATTTCGGTGGGGGGAAATAAATGGGATTAAATCTGGAGTATCTGAGAGAGTTAGAGCAAAGGAAGGGGTAGCAGTAATGTTGAAGGATCAGTTATGGAAGGAGAAAAGAGAATATGAATGTGTAAATTCAAGAATTATGTGGATTAAAGTAAAGGTTGGATGCGAAAAGTGGGTAATAATAAGCGTGTATGCACCTGGAGAAGAGAGGAATGTAGAGGAGAGAGAGATATTTTGGGAGATGTTAAGTGAATGTATAGGAACCTTTGAAATAAGTGAGAGAGTAATTGTGGTAGGGGACCTGAATGCTAAAGTAGGAGAAACTTTTAGAGAGGGTGTGGTAGGTAAGTTTGGGGTGCCAGGTGTAAATGATAATGGGAGCCCTTTGATTGAACTTTGTATAGAAAGGGGTTTAGATATAGGTAATACATATTTTAAGAAAAAGAGGATAAATAAGTATACAGGATATGATGTAGGACGAAATGACAGTGGTTTGTTGGATTATGTATTGGTAGATAAAAGACTGTTGAGTAGACTTCAGGATGTACATGTTTATAGAGGGGCCACAGATATATCAGATCACTTTCTAGTTGTAGCTACACTGAGAGTAAAAGGTAGATGGGACACAAGGAGAATAGAAGCATCAGGGAAGAGAGAGGTGAAGGTTTATAAACTAAAAGAGGAGGCAGTTAGGGTAAGATATAAACAGCTATTGGAGGATAGATGGGCTAATGAGAGCATAGGCAATGGGGTCGAAGAGGTATGGGGTAGGTTTAAAAATGTAGTGTTAGAGTGTTCAGCAGAAGTTAGTGGTTACAGGAAAGTGGGTGCGGGAGGGAAGAGGAGCGATTGGTGGAATGATGATGTAAAGAGAGTAGTAAAGGAGAAAAAGTTAGCATATGAAAAGTTCTTACAAAGTAGAAGTGATGCAAGGAGGGAAGAGTATATGGAGAAAAAGAGAGAGGTTAAGAGAGTGGTGAAGCAATGTAAAAAGAGAGCAAATGAGAGAGTGGGTGAGATGTTATCAACAAATTTTGTTGAAAATAAGAAAAAGTTTTGCAGTGAGATTAACAAGTTAAGTAAGCCTAGAGAACAAATGGATTTGTCAGTTATTGGGAAGATGGAGGGAATATTTTGAGGAATTGTTAAATGTTGATGAAGATAGGGAAGCTGTGATTTCGTGTATAGGGCAAGGAGGAATAACATCTTGTAGGAGTGAGGGAGAGCCAGTTGTGAGTGTGGGGGAAGTTCGTGAGGCAGTAGGTAAAATGAAAGGGGGTAAGGCAGCCGGGATTGATGGGATAAAGATAGAAATGTTAAAAGCAGGTGGGGATATAGTTTTGGAGTGGTTGGTGCAATTATTTAATAAATGTATGGAAGAGCGTAAGGTACCTAGGGATTGGCAGAGAGCATGCATAGTTCCTTTGTATAAAGGCAAAAGGGACAAAAGAGAGTGCATAAATTATAGGGGGATAAGTCTGTTGAGTATACCTTGTAAAGTGTATGGTAGAGTTATTATTGAAAGAATTAAGAGTAAGACGGAGAATAGGATAGCAGATGAACAAGGAGGCTTTAGGAAAGGTAGGGGGTGTGTGGACCAGGTGTTTACAGTGAAACATATAAGTGAACAGTATTTAGATAAGGCTAAAGAGGTCTTTGTGGCATTTATGGATTTGGAAAAGGCGTATGACAGGGTGGATAGGGTGGCAATGTGGCAGATGTTGCAGGTGTATGGTGTAGGAGGTAGGTTACTGAAAGCAGTGAAGAGTTTTTACGAGGATAGTGAGGCTCAAGTTAGAGTACGTAGGAAAGAGGGAAATTATTTCCCAGTAAAAGTAGGCCTTAGACAAGGATGTGTGATATCACCGTGGTTGTTTAATATATTTATAGATGGGGTTGTAAGAGAAGTAAATGCGAGGGTCTTGGCAAAAGGCGTGGAGTTAAAAGATAAAGAATCACACATAAAGTGGGAGTTGTCACAGTTGCTCTTTGCTGATGACACCGTGCTCTTGGGAGATTCTGAAGAGAAGTTGCAGAGATTGGTGGATGAATTTGGTAGGGTGTGCAAAAGAAGAAAATTAAAAGTGAATACAGGAAAGAGTAAGGTTATGAGGATAACAAAAAGATTAGGTGATGAAAGATTGGATATCAGATTGGAGGGAGAGAGTATGGAGGAGGTGAATGTATTCAGATATTTGGGAGTGGACGTGTCAGCGGATGGGTCTATGAAAGATGAGGTGAATCATAGAATTGATGAGGGGAAAAGGGTGAGTGGTGCACTTAGGAGTCTGTGGAGACAAAGAACTTTGTCCTTGGAGGCAAAGAGGGGAATGTATGAGAGTATAGTTTTACCAACGCTCTTATATGGGCGTGAAGCATGGGTGATGAATGTTGCAGCGAGGAGAAGGCTGGAGGCAGTGGAGATGTCATGTCTGAGAGCAATGTGTGGTGTGAATATAATGCAGAGAATTCGTATTTTGGAAGTTAGGAGGAGGTGCGGGATTACCAAAACTGTTGTCCTAAGGGTTGAGGAAGGGTTGTTGAGGTGGTTCTTACATGTAGAGAGAATGGAGCGAAACAGAGTGACTTCAAGAGTGTATCAGTCTGTAGTGGAAGGAAGGCGGGGTAGGGGTCGGCCTAGGAAAGGTTGGAGGGAGGGGGATAAGGAGGTTTTTTGTGCGAGGGGCTTGGACTTCCAGCAGGCATGCGTGAGCATGTTTGATAGGAGTGAATGGAGACAAATGGTTTTTAATACTTGACGTGCTGTTGGAGTGTGAGCAAAGTAACATTTATGAAGGGGTTCAGGGAAACCGGCAGGCCGGACTTGAGTCCTGGAGATGGGAAGTACAGTGCCTGCACTCTGAAGGAGAGATGTTAATGTTGTAGTTTAAAAACTGTAGTGTAAAGCACCCTTCTGGCAAGACAGTGATGGAGTGAATGAACACTTTCTATGAACACTTTCTTAACCAATAATTCACAAATAACCCTGTGTGGGTTATTTGTGTAATGTTCCAGTCACATTATTATGCCTTTTAATTCTTTAACTCATAATTGTTCTGCTCTGTTCCGAGCCATATTTTTATATTTCCATATCTCCAAGAGAGTGTTTACCTTTCTTTCCCACTCCTCTACCATTTTGGTCTTCAGTTTACCTTTTATCACACATAAGTATTTGTCATTCCCTTCCCCTCCTCCACTCGGTTTTGAATGCTCGTTTTATTTACCATTTTCTTAACCTACTGATTACATACGTCTGGAAAGGCTGTGATTACAGAGCATCTTAATGACGGAAAGAATGTTAGTAATGCCAGCTGCTGGAGAGAGCGTTAGCTCAAATCTCTCTCACAGTCATGTAAGTAATTCTTATGATTTGAGTCTTGTTAGATGATTG
>NC_091336.1:24190711-24265711 GCF_038502225.1 Cherax quadricarinatus | reverse complement strand
GTCATTCTCATGTATTCTCTCTCTCTTTCTCTCTTAATAGAGACAAACATAGACTGGAGAAGGCACAGAGAAGGGTAACTAAGCTAGTATCATCACTAGGAATCAACTATATGAAAATAAAGACTTAAACCAGTCATATCTTTCCTCTCTTAGGAAACAGAAACTATGAGAGATCTCATCCAAATGATATTGAATGCTTTTGATTCAGTCAGATAGGAAAAATTATTTTTGAATCACGGAGACGCTAATGCGATAACCTGAAATCATGCTACGCAATTGCAGATGCAACACGAACATAGGTAAAGTATTTTTTTGCGGTGGCGGGGAGGCAGAATTATAGCCAAATGGAACAAACTACCTATTTAAGCTTTAAACGCGAAGACAGTGCAGTAATTGAAGAACCAACTGGACAAGCACCTTGCAAGCATACGATTCAGCTAAATACTATGCCTTGGAAATCTGTAATCAACGGCCTCCTCATGCAAATTCGGCAAATACATCAGGACGACCAACTAACAGTGGACCACCAAAGTTAATGATGCGAGTAGTGGTAGCAGTGGACGTAGTGGTGGTGGTGGCGGCTGTAGCAGACACCTTAGCAGCCAACGCTAGTCTGGTGTTTGCTACGAATCTGCTCAGGTTTGTGGGTAGCAGTGGAACAACACAAGTAGTCGAGGTAGCAACAGTACTATTAAAAAGAAGCAGATAGCAGTCTATGCCTTCCATCTTCTCTTAAATTCTATTGTAAATTTTATGCCATATTTTTCAATATATTAATGCCTTCTGCATCACTCTACTTGCCTCAAACATCTAAAAGATGAATGATAGCCCTTCTCAGCAGATAGCCTCGGAGTATAATTTAAAATCATTTGCTATTTGTATTTTCCATGAATTGATGAGGGAAAAAGAGTGAGTGGTGCACTTAGGAGTCTGTGGAGACAAAGAACTTTGTCCTTGGAGGCAAAGAGGGGAATGTATGAGAGTATAGTTTTACCAACGCTCTTATATGGGTGTGAAGCGTGGGTGATGAATGTTGCAGCGAGGAGAAGGCTGGAGGCAGTGGAGATGTCATGTCTGAGGGCAATGTGTGGTGTGAATATAATGCAGAGAATTCGTAGTTTGGAAGTTAGGAGGAGGTGCGGGATTACCAAAACTGTTGTCCAGAGGGCTGAGGAAGGGTTGTTGAGGTGGTTCGGACATGTAGAGAGAATGGAGCGAAACAGAATGACTTCAAGAGTGTATCAGTCTGTAGTGGAAGGAAGGCGGGGTAGGGGTCGGCCTAGGAAGTGTTGGAGGGAGGGGGTAAAGGAGGTTTTGTGTGCGAGGGGCTTGGACTTCCAGCAGGCATGCGTGAGCGTGTTTGATAGGAGTGAATGGAGACAAATGGTTTTTAATACTTGACGTGCTGTTGGAGTGTGAGCAAAGTAACATTTATGAAGGGATTCAGGGAAACCGGCAGGCCGGACTTGAGTCCTGGAGATGGGAAGTACAGTGCCTGCACTCTGAAGGAGGGGTGTTAATGTTGCAGTTTAAAAACTGTAGTGTAAAGCACCCTTCTGGCAAGACAGTGATGGAGTGAATGATGGTGAAAGTTTTTCTTTTTCGGGCCACCCTGCCTTGGTGGGAATCGGCCAGTGTGATAATAATAATAAAAATAAATATTTTCCATGTACTCGCATGTACTCTTTATTTACTCAGTGGTTTTACAGGGCTAGGTTAAGAGTTTTTAACTTTATTGCAAGCTAAGAGCCTTCCTTATCTCATTTGGAAACATGTAAACAGGGAGCAGCGTGAAGTTGGAGCCAGCTATAGGCCAGTGATTGCATTTAGTCATCTGACTTTATTGTATCAATGTTGTCATGTTTTATGAACATGGTGCAAATCTCAAGTCATGCTAGAAAAGAATGATCTTAGATGAAGTGATATTCTTGAGAAGGGTACAGTTAGAGTGTAGTTGCTGCCCGTCTTGTTGTGCAGTTGTTGCCCGTCTTCTTGTATAGTTGTTGCTCGTCTTGTTGTGTAGCAACTGTCTCGCTTCTCACTCAGATTCTCTTTAAATATTTCATAAAAGCAGTTGAACTGCTACTATGAAGTTACTAATATAAATTCTTAGAAAATAAAGGAGTATATGGCATAAGAAAATACGGGAGTTTATCGAAGTTAAACTTCTTTTGTCTCACTGAAATCAGGAATAATTATAAAACATGAACCCAAAAATCTCAAAATTTTAAAATTTTGAAATAATTTTAGTAGTCAGAAAGTTGGTTCGATCCTTCATCTCAAACCAACCAGAAATTCTCACATATAACCGAGAAAAGTTCTGCCGTGAGGATACTTTTAACAGGGGGTCAAATCCCTCCTCAATTAATTGCCGCAGGATTCCAGGAGCTTTTGATATATGGTCAGTGAAGGAATTGGACAATTTGTTTGCAGGTGAAAGCCCTTAGCCTAAGTTGCAAGAGCAGTGTAGGAAAAATTGGATTTCCAGCAAGTGCTGGTTTTCCTGTAAATTGATCGTTGACTAGTTGCCAGTACGACTGTTTTTAGTCTTCTGTAATTTATATATAGTTATATTTCAAACCTCACGCATTCATAAAAAGGATGCATCAGTAGAGACCAGTCCATAAATTGGAAATAAAGAGACAGTACTTCAAAGGGTTAATAAATATCTGAATAACAGAAACTGGTGAGTGATGGTGAGATTCCTCTGTAATTTTTCGAAAGAAATCATTCACTTGTTTGAAATATAGTTTACGGATATTAGAATTGCTAGTTCAGAACGGTAAAAAAATCTCACGTGAAGACTTCATTTATCAACGGGTACCAATGTTCTTAAATCTACATTAAGAGTTTTCATAAAACGTTTGGCTTTTGTTAGTCGATTCAAAGTCTTGTTTGTCGATATTCGGATTTAGGCATCTCGAAACAACAGTCAGTTGAATATTCTTTCATTACTTCAAAACTGTAATAACTAGCATCTTCCTCACAAAACCAACAGGAAGTCAATTGTTATTCAAACCTGGCAAAGAATTTAAAGCTCCGACTTTTCCGATAGTTTCAATCTATCGTTTTAGTTTTCCTTGTTAAACTGAATTACTCTTACAGGTGACTTGAAATTGAAGAGTTTGTCATTTTTTCCTCTGTTTATACCACAAAAATCTTTACCTTGTCTTCTCTTTGTAAATTTCATATGAGAGGAACATATAGACAGGTGTTGCTGATTTGTTTACAGATATTTTACCGTTTAAATTATGATTTAATAATTTATACAAAGATTTTAGTAATATTTAGTTTTCATACGATTATGTGGTTTAGCGTTTCATTATATGTAATCACGTACATATTATTGTTTACATTGTAGTATCACGTGACTGAAACTATTGCACATTTTTATTGCACATTACGCTGCAATGTTCCCTTGACTGGCACTGCTTGCCTTGTAAATAAATGATTAGTGTGGCCTGAGCCAGAAAGGACGTAGCGAGCAGCAGTTTTTATATATCTGCAACTCAATGTAGGACATGGAAATCCCCTGGTTGTAATGGTTGATGCATGTACGGGAAAACGTGGAGGAATGGCAACTTTAAAGGCTAGGCAGGCAGGCAGGCAGGCAGGCAGGAAGGCAGGAAGAGAGACTAGCACGATATAAGACAGATAATCAGTGACATAATAAAATATTCATTTAGGATGGAAGATAAGTAGCTCATTAATCAGGTTGTCAGTCAGCCGGGCAATCAAGTTTACCCGGAGTTTACCTGGAGAGGGTTTCGGGGACCAACACCCCCGCGGTTCGGTCTGAAACCAGGCCAGTAATCAGTAAGTCAGGCTAGAATTCAAGACAGGGGTTCCCTAGTTTAAGGAATACGTTTCGGGGAAACATTTGACCACCGTTAGGTCTATACAGGAAATAAATATGAACATGTATATTTATTGATAAAGAAATACTTAAAAAATATGTTAATTCAAAAGTGTAAATATAAAGAATAGCCACAGAAACAATCTTATATGTATCACCAATTACAACACCATTAGGAGAATCAAGAACATTTATAGCAACATACGGCATTTTGAAAAGGAAATGTTTTAAAAAAGCTGTGGAAACAAACATACATTTACAGTTAATGATGATTAATTTGTTTTAATGTACTGAAAATTAAGTAATTTTCATTATTGTTCCGCTGGGGCATTTCCAAAGTATTTTGTTAAAATTCTTTGAATACGATAGCAAAATTTCCTGATATCACTTTATGTGATACCTTCTTAATATGTTCCTTAGTTTCTTGAGAAAGAAATGCGTATTCTATGGAATCCACGTGTTGAATAACTTTTAAGATTGCAATGAGTATTTCCATTGTTTCTGATGTTATAGTCAGGAAAACCAGTTAAGTGAATTAAAGATTTGGTGGAGGGAAGTGTGGCCCATGGGTTTGGATGAGTGGGGATGTTGTGGTTCGGTAATTAGTGTACTCTCTGTGCAGGACAGGAGAAGACCAACTGATGACGAATAAGTGTAATTTTTATTAGCTCTGAAAGATATACTGCTATCATTATCTTCCATTGAGAAGGTGGGTGGACCTTCCCTAATCCAGAATTCATGTCCAGCTAACCGGTTTCTTGGAATTCCTTCGTAAATATTTCACTCTAACAGTAAATCAAATCCCAATCTAATCCTAATCTAAGGTGACACACACTCCTGCTTAAAGTTTAAGTAACCTTCTCACAAAACTTCCTTCTACCTCCATTACCTCTCGTTGTTTTGTTGAATTAGCCCATATGTCGTTATGTAATAGTGCATTTATGGCCTTATTAGTACCTTTCACTCAACTAGGATCTTTCTCGCATTACAAGATGCACACATGCACACACACACACACACACACACACACACACACACACACACACACTTCCTCATAACCTACCAACAGATTTCGATCTCCTCTTTACCTACATGCGTAAGTAAGAAGTAAAAAAAAAAGTACACAAATAACCCGCACATAAAAGAGAAGCTTACGACGACAAAGTCAATGGTCCAAGTCGGACCGAAACGTCGTCGTAAGCTTCTCTCTTTTATGTGCGGGTTATTTGTGTATCGTTCCAGTCACGGTATTGTGCCTTTTTTGTTATTTAATAAAACAGTAAAACTAGCAGCGATGAGTATGTGGCAACAGCAGCAGCAACAGCAACAAGAACAACAGAAGCAGCAGCAGGAAAAACAATAACATCAACAACAACAGGAATTAATAAAGAAAAAGAAAAACTATTTCAAAGGCTAATGAAAGAAAAATAATAATAAAACCAACAACAATAGCAACTTCATTAAATTTTAAATAACAACAGAAGGATTCAACGCAGCGTTGTATGTCTTTGTGTTTATCGGTACAAATTAAATTTTGTGTGTGTGTGTGTGTGTGTGTGTGTGTGTGTGTGTGTGTGTGTGTGTGTGTGTGTGTGTGTGCGCGTGCATGCGTGTTTTCCTCCATCAATAGAGTTTATGCATATTGTGTTCCATCCTTCGATGTAAATTTATCGTGAGAATATCTAAGTTCTCAATGGTTTCAGCACATAATATTTCTTCTCTTATTTCATCCTTGCCATTTCCTTCCACACTATTTGTAAGACACTTTTTATAATATGTTTCCGTACTGCTTCGTAAATTCTATAGATTAATCAATCTGTGCGCCACATTTATTACTCTGTGCTCTACATTTATTACTCTGTGCTCTACATTTATTACTCTGGGCTCTACATTTATTACTCTGTGCTCTACATTTATTACTCTGGGCTCTACATTTATTACTCTGGGCTCTACATTTATTACTCTGTGCTGTACATTTATTACTCTGTGCTCTACATTTATTACTCTGGGCTCTACATTTATTACTCTGGGCTCTACATTTATTACTCTGGGCTCTACATTTATTACTCTGGGCTCTACATTTATTACTCTGGGCTCTACATTTATTACTCTGTCCTCTACATTTATTACTCTGGGCTCTACATTTATTACTCTGGGCTCTACATTTATTACTCTGTGCTCTACATTTATTACTCTGGGGCTCTACATTTATTACTCTGGGCTCTACATTTATTACTCTGTGATCTACATTTATTACTCTGTGCTCTACATTTATTACTCTGTGCTCTACATTTATTACTCTGGGCTCTACATTTATTACTCTGTGCTCTACATTTATTACTCTGGGCTCTACATTTATTACTCTGGGCTCTACATTTATTACTCTGGGCTCTACATTTATTACGCTGTCCTCTACATTTATTACTCTGGGCTCTACATTTATTACTCTGGGCTCTACATTTATTACTCTGTCCTCTACATTTATTACTCTGGGCTCTACATTTATTACTCTGGGCTCTACATTTATTACTCTGTGCTCTACATTTATTACTCTGGGGCTCTACATTTATTACTCTGGGCTCTACATTTATTACTCTGTGCTCTACATTTATTACTCTGTGCTCTACATTTATTACTCTGGGCTCTACATTTATTACTCTGTGCTCTACATTTATTACTCTGGGCTCTACATTTATTACTCTGGGCTCTACATTTATTACTCTGGGCTCTACATTTATTACTCTGGGATCTACATTTATTACTCTGTCCTCTACATTTATTACTCTGGGCTCTACATTTATTACTCTGGGCTCTACATTTATTACTCTGTGCTCTACATTTATTACTCTGGGGCTCTACATTTATTACTCTGGGCTCTACATTTATTACTCTGTGCTCTACATTTATTACTCTGTGCTCTACATTTATTACTCTGGGCTCTACATTTATTACTCTGTGCTCTACATTTATTACTCTGGGCTCTACATTTATTACTCTGGGCTCTACATTTATTACTCTGGGCTCTACATTTATTACTCTGGGCTCTACATTTATTACTCTGGGCTCTACATTTATTACTCTGGGCTCTACATTTATTACTCTGGGCTCTACATTTATTACTCTGGGCTCTACATTTATTACTCTGGGCTCTACATTTATTACTCTGTGTTCTACATTTATTACTCTGGGCTCTACATTTATTACTCTGGGGCTCTACATTTATTACTCTGTGCTCTACATTTATTACTCTGGGCTCTACATTTATTACTCTGGGCTCTACATTTATTACTCTGTGCTCTACATTTATTACTCTGTGCTCTACATTTATTACTCTGTGCTCTACATTTATTACTCTGTGCTCTACATTTATTACTCTGGGCTCTACATTTATTACTCTGTGCTGTACATTTATTACTCTGGGCTCTACATTTATTACTCTGTGCTCTACATTTATTACTCTGTGCTCTACATTTATTACTCTGGGCTCTACATTTATTACTCTGTGCTGTACATTTATTACTCTGGGCTCTACATTTATTACTCTGGGCTCTACATTTATTACTCTGTACTCTACATTTATTACTCTGGGCTCTACATTTATTACTCTGTGCTGTACATTTATTACTCTGGGCTCTACATTTATTACTCTGGGCTCTACATTTATTACTCTGTGCTCTACATTTATTACTCTGGGCTCTACATTTATTACTCTGGGCTCTACATTTATTACTCTGGGCTCTACATTTATTACTCTGTGCTCTGCATTTATTACTCTGTGCTCTACATTTATTACTCTGTGCTCTACATTTATTACTCTGTGCTGTACATTTATTACTCTGGGCTCTACATTTATTACTCTGTGCTGTACATTTATTACTCTGTGCTCTACATTTATTACTCTGGGCTCTACATTTATTACTCTGGGCTCTACATTTATTACTCTGTGCTCTGCATTTATTACTCTGTGCTCTACATTTATTACTCTGTGCTCTACATTTATTACTCTGTCCTCTAGATTTATAACTCTGTGCTCTACATTTATTACTCTGTGCTGTACATTTATTACTCTATGCTCTACATTTTTAGAGCAACAAAACAATTCCTTGTATAATTATTCAATTTCATTATTTAAAATAAACTTTCTCATCACAGATTCAAAGAAGAGGAATATTTCATAAGAATGAGATAGAAACATCACAACACAAAAAATTAATTCACTGTTTTTAAAGATACACTTGTTTTTTGCTATCTGATTTCATCAATACATATTTATAAATATGAATAATAACCACAGTGAAAAAATATTGAAATTCCAGGCGATTTCGTGATTTCTCACATCATGGATAATGTGAAAAATCATGAAAGCACTCTGAATTTCACTTTTTTTTATTGTGGTTATTTTGAACATTGCAATATCAACTGTTTACTCTAATCTTATTGTATATGTATAAATACACACTTTATACACACTTGTATATGTATAAATATTTATACTCTTCATACACTTTACACACCCTTCATACACCCTTTTTTTTACTCTCATTTCACATTCCTTCATTCCTCTTATTAATAAATATATTTTTGTTCAAACGTTTATTACCAATTACTAACACAATTGAATTATTGCTTTTTTTTTAATTATGCTTTACTACACCTTCCATAACACACCTTCACGATCACTGAAAAAACGACAACAAACCTGCAACAGAGAATATTCTTTTTATTTTTTTCACGAAAGTTCCCTTTTCAGTCATTTGACAAACGATGTGATCAAAATGGTTTCGTGGTAACTTTAAAATTAACGAATATCAATCACCACTCGAATATTACCTAGACACACAACCACTTGCGTAACGATACGCAGATCCCAGTTACCACTAGGCTGCCCCGCAGCACGATGTTGAGGCTCATACGTGCAGCTCTCCATGACCCTTGTGGGTTTAGCGCTTAGTTTTGGTTATAATAATCAAACTTTTTTTTTTCAGTCTACCTTAGGAGTCAAGTATTTATTTTCCGTACTGTTCCAAATTGTTTGCATCTTTATTCTCTTTATCTGAGGCAATAATTTTAATAATTAGAATAGGATACGTTCACATTTATCAAACTGCACTTCTCGTGAATCAACTTACACACGTTTTTTTTTAGAGGAAACAACAGTACAAAGGACGATTATGTTACACAGAGATTTGTACTGTGTATTGATGGCTGTAAAATTTTAATTGGTTTGTTAGTGCCTTGTTTTAAACGCGCATGTTTGTTACTTTGGACGTTTCGAAGTCTTTCATTCTATTTTTCATCCTCCTATTTCTTAAATTCTTATTATATAGATACAGTTAGAAGCCGACGAACGAGCTGATGTAGGTAATAATTTAGCTTTTAAATAAAGTTCTAGCCTTAAGCTAACCTTGTACAGCCCTGTTTAAAAACAAACGTTTGACAGTCATGAACCAAGGAGATGTTATGAAGTATTGCTTTAGCCTCCAGGAGGTCAGAGAGTGAAATGACCTAGAAGAGGAAGTAGTGAATGTAGGGTCAATGCAAAGTTTTAAGAATAGGTATGATAAAATCTGAAGAATTGAGACACTTGTGCAACATATGGGAATCTTTATCGAAGAAGCGTTTCGCCACACAGTGGCTTCATCAGTCCAATACAAAGTAGAAATGGGAAAGGAGAGGAGAAGTTTAAGGTAATCAGTCCCTCAACCTGGAATCGATGTGTTCAGTCCATCACTCTTGCAGGAAGTATGTTGCACAATTGTCTCAATTCTTCAACTTGCCGGTTTTCAAAACCATTCATCACACATGATAAAATCTCTCCGTGGCTAGGAGGTAATAAATCCCTCAAGCGACAAGTTACAAGGCAGGGCCAGGAGCTGAGACTTGACCCCGGGAACAACACATACACACACGCACACACACACACACACACACACACACACACACACACACACACACACACACACACACACACACACACACACACACACACACACACACACACACAGACACACACACACACACACACACACACACACACACACACACACACACACACACACACACACACACACACACACACACACACACCAGTGAAGAGGCGGGGCCAGGAGCTATGACTAGACCCCTGCAACCACAACTTGGTGTGTACAACTAGGTGAGTACACACTTACACACATACACGCACATACACACACACACACACACACACACACACACACACACACACACACACACACACACACACACACACACACACACACACACACACACACCACACCACACACACACACACCCCACCCACACATATACACACACTACGATCACAACAATATCCCTGCTTTATCTCTGTCATCCCTCAGCGGGATAATAAGCAACACCGCCCATTGGGACAGTAATTAAATATCTCATTTGAGTGACAGGTTCATTATAGCGGTAGAAATTGAAGTGATTGATGCCTCCAGCGAGTTGATTACATCTCCCGAGTATTGCAGTTGTCGGCACCGGGGACTTATTGTGTCTCTGTCACTGTTTGTCTCTGTCTCTCTGATCCTGTATTTGTCTTGGTTTGTGTGTGAGAATGTGTGTGTGTGTGTGTGTGTGTGTGTGTGTGTGTGTGTGTGTGTGTGTGTGTGTGTGTGTGTGTGTGTGTGAGCGCCTCTCTAATTATCTGTTTGTAGTTATAGGAGTAGTGTGTGTCACTTGCGTTTAATATAATACAAACTACCAATTCTTATGCCTGTTGCAAGCAGTCTGCCTCTCCATTTAAGACAACTTGTTTAGTATCCTTTCTGCACCACTTTTTGAGTTGTATGAAGATGTGGCTTCATGTTTTGGCTGAAATTTTTACTTTAGCAATATCTGTTTTTTCCTAATATGACTTGCAGCTATTATCCTCATCTAACCACTGTTTCAGAACGAGAGCAAATATTGTATGCTTGCATTTTCTTTAATTGGGAGTGAACTTGTGTATTCCTGTTTTTTTCTCTCACCAACAGAAAGAAGAAACTAGGGGTTATTGTTTGAGTTTCCTTCTCTGTATTTATCTCGACTGTAAAGTTAAGTCTAAAAAAAAAAAAAAATTCGCGTAGGATAGTGGCACCCACCAATAGATATAAAAGGGGGAATATTATCCTAAATGTTGTTTCATTAAAATGTGCCTAAGAGGCAAGCCTCCAGAACCTATATTAAAAATAATGTTATGAAAACGAATATACACAAGGAGTCGAAACCGCTTTATTCCCATAAGGAAACGAATTGTGTCATCTGGTACCAAATATCCCGGCAAATGGGAAGCTCCCTTGAGGTTGGAACCTCATCATAAGGGATCATCTCCGCATCATCCGTCACTAGTATGTGGTCCGAGATTATTTCTTATTCCAGTATATGTTCCTGTTCAAGACAGGGAAACTTTTCGGTTATAATTAACGGGTACTTTAGAATGAATTAACTGAATCTTGGTAAAAAACCTGCGCAGCAGTTTTTTGTGTAATACATAGGCGACTTAAACTAGAGATGGTGGAAGAAATAGATCGGTAATTTAAGGTGTTTACGACTTTAATGTGTGTGTGTGTGTGTGTGTGTGTGTGTGTAAACACACACTAACTCGCTAAAAGCACTTTCAAATATAAAATAGAAACCCCACTTTGGCAAAGCCCACACGCCATCCACTTACACCAATCGTGATCCTTCCGATATGCAAATCGCATAACGAAATTACATTTTTTTCTCTGCCTTCGGAAAAGATACAGGTGATTACGTCGTCGTATTTCGCCAGTATCACTACACGACGATCATCCTTGTAGTATTGACAAACTGATACGGTAAAATATTTTCCCTGGTAGGTGCCATGTTCTTTTGGAAACGTCTTTTTGTCTATTTTCAGTGACTGTAGTTTCACTAAAAGAATCTGTGTGTGTGTGTGTGTGTGTGTGTGTGTGTGTGTGTGTGTGTGTGTGTGTGTGTGTGTGTGTGTGTGTGTGTGTGTGTGTGTGTGTGTGTGTATGTGTACTTATCTAATACTAACCTAGTTGAGGTTGCAGGGATTGAGTCCTAGCTCCTGGCCCCGCCTCTTCACTGGTCGGTACTAGGTCACTCTCCCTGAACCGTGAGGTTTATCATACCTCTGTGTGTGTGTGTGTGTGTGTGTGTGTGTGTGTGTGTGTGTGTGTGTGTGTGTGTGTGTATGTGTGTGTGTATGTGTGTGTGTGTGTGTACTCACCTACTCATCTCATTGTGGTTGCAGGGATCGAGACTCAGTTCCTGGCCCCGCCTCTTCATTGATCGCTACTAGGGCCTCTCTGCTTTCTGAGCTTTGTCATACCTCGTCTTAAAACTATGTATAGTTCCTGCCTCCACTACTTCACTTTCTAGGCTATTCCACTTCCTGACGACTCTATGACTGAAGAAATACTTCCTAACGTCCCTGTGACTCGTCTGAGTCTTCAGCTTCCAGTTGTGACCCCTTGTTTCTGTGTGTGTGTGTGTGTGTGTGTGTGTGTGTGTGTGTGTGTGTGTGTGTGTGTGTGTGTGTGTTTGTGTATGTGCGTGTGTGTATGTGTGTGTATGTGCGTGTGTGTATGTGTGTGTGTGTGTGTGTGTGTGTGTGTGTTTGTGTATGTGCGTGTGTGTATGTGTGTGTATGTGCGTGTGTGTATGTGTGTGTGTGTGTGTGTGTGTGTGTGTGTGTGTGTGTGTGTGTGTGTATGTGTGTGTGTGTGTGTGCCTGTTTATAAATACTTTCTACCACTTTCTACCACTTTATTCCACTCATCTACCAAACTATTTAGGAAGAAAATTACAGTGTGCCTAACCATCTTCTTGTTATTCTTCTTAAAGGTATAAAGGTATTTACTAAACTTCTTTATCTCATCTTTCAAATCCTTTTATAACCTTTCTCGTTGAATTAAAAATATCACATTTTCTTCCTATCATTCAGTGTGGGTATCTTTTACGTTTTCATCTTATCATCGGATGTTTCAGATTTGTAGTTATCCATCTATTTTGAAGTTTTTCTTTGGACGTTTTCAACTTTATTTATATATTTGTCACATTAAGTGCAAATTCCAATTTATGAGTTTTAAACAGCCATTACTAGTAATGATTTTTATATCTCCTTTAGATGACACACTTAAAATTTTATTGCATAATTTATAATCTTCTATTCAATTCAATTCAAAGTTTATTCTCTATAAGGATTACAATGCTGAGTTTACAGAATTTGGTTATTGTATTGTTTACCTGTAGTAAAATAATAATTACAGAGTGTACCACTAGAACACCTAGCATGGCTAGGCATTTCGGGCAGACTTAAATTAAATCTTAAGTTTAAAATGTTACAAAATTATGAGGTAAGTTGGTATTATGGCTAAGTGACTAAATACTAGTTTGTGAGTTTAGCAATGTGAATGCTTTTGTTTTGGTCGAATTTTTTTCCCATTTCCATTTCAAGACTTTTATCATCCTTAAATTCCGTCATCTGTCTCAGCATTTGCTCAATTTATCCGAATATTGTAAAGCTATAGCCATTTTTTTATTTGTTTTTTACAAAATGATATATTTTTCCATTTTTTCTAGCAAGTCATTTACAAATATAAAAAGAGTTTTATAAGCAATTACAGATACTTGTGGCACCCCGCTGGTAACATTTCCCCACGAGGGTAATTTTCACTTCAGTTTTAGTAGTATGTGTTTTATTCCTCCGGTATTTTGAAAATTAAAAATTAGTCTTTCATGAGGAAGTTGATCAAAATCCTTATTAAAACCAAAATAAAATCTTTGCTTTCATTTTTTTAAAGAATTTCTATGACTCTTTTAATCTCTCAGTACATTTGCTATTCCTGAATTTTCAGACATTAAAGATATTATTTTCCTTGTGTCCTCTTAATTTACCAGCTTCTTTCTAGGGGCATTATCCCCTTCAAGGGAGGTTCCTTGATGCTGGTGAGGGGCTCTTGATCTAGGGAATTGGATCTGTGCTTCGGTTCCCTGAATTGAGTCTGAATACCTTCCATATCCCCCCCCATCATGCACTGTATAATCCTACTGGTTTAGCGCTCCCCCATGATTATAACAGAGGCATTATCCAATATTTCACAAAAGTACTTGTGTGCCATCTTCCAGTTGTCTGCCAGTTTATTCTCCTGTTAAATCCTAAATTTTACCAGAGTTGATAGCTCAGATTATCTGCATTTTCTTTTAAACCTTATGTTGCCACCTCATCTGATATTATTGCTTTAATCAACAGCCAATGATAATAGCCTTATCTCTTTAATTACCTTAATATTATTTAACTCAATTATCTATTTAAATTTTAAATCTGCTAAATATAAAATCCTTCGTAAATATACTTTAAAATCGTAGTTCTAGCACATTTCAGCCTTCGCTTCAGGGGCTTTGTTGTCGACCTTAATTCTAAGTATTGTGACTTTAACTTATAGTTTAACTTGACTCACGAAATCGTAATGATACGATTGCAAACAAACCATACCACGGGCGGGGATAGAACCCGCGGGTTCTATCCCCGCCCGTGGTATGGTTTGTTTACTTATAGTTTACTTTTGTTTACAAATTTCAATAACAAAATATGTATCCCATCTTGCTTCCGTTGTCTATTTGCATCTCAAAAATTTCTTCTCCCTCCAACTTTGTATATGTGTATTCCTTTCTGTCTTGTTAATATCCTTGATACGTTTCTGGAATGGCCCACATCCTACACTGGCTCCACGTTCTTTATTCTTCACAACTCTCTAGCATGTTCCATTATACCATACTAACATTTCTTATTAAATCCCTTTACGAAACAAACTGTTTATTTCCAATAAATCTTACAGTACTCTTTCTATACCTTACTGATATATATATCTCTCTTCTAACACTAAATCTTAATTTCTCTTAAAATATTGATCTCAGGCATTGTATTTTCTTTCCTTGTAATCTAGTCTATCTTGTTTGTAAGTTTCATTTTTTTTTCTCTTCTAATAGAACATGATCACTTCTTCCAGTTGGGTTTAGATAGTTTAGTTGACAATTCTTTCTTTGTCTTAGTAAGTACCAAGTCAAGTATTAACAGTCTTCTCTCTCTCGTGTCTCTCCATTAATATGTTGATAGGAAAATATTGTCATTTCCTTGAGTGGCGAGTGTGTGTGTAGGTGTGTGTATGTGTGTGTGTGTGTTTGCGTGTTTGTGGGGGAGGGGAGGGGAGGGGAGGGGAGGGAAGGGGAAGGTTAGTCACCAGTAGTCAAAGGCACTTGTTGATAGACACTTAGCCTGTTGTGTACTGTATGTGTTTACTACTACATAAAATAAGATTTCTTCCTACACACAATGACATTCACTATATTCCCTGAAGCTATAAACAGTAAAATAATGTCACCGAATTTATCAAGTTTCTAAGTATCACACACACAACTCCTGGCAGCGCCAGTTGTATGTGTGTGTGTGTGTGTGTGTGTTGCGCATATGTGTACTCACTTATTTGTGGTTTCAGGGATCGAGACTCAGCTCCTGGCCCCGCCTCTTCATTGATTGCTACTATGTCCTCTCCCTCTCTGCTTCCTGAGCTTTGTCATACCTCTTCTTAAAACTATGTATGGTTCCTGCCTCCACTACATCACTTGCTAGGCTATTCCACTTCCTGACGACTCTATGACTGAAGAAATACTTCCTAACGTTCCTGTGACTCGTCTGAGTCTTCAGCTTCCAGTTGTGACCCCTTGTTTCTGTGTCCCCTCTCTGGAACATCCTATCTCTGTCCACCTTGTCTATTCCCCGCAGTATCTTGTATTTCATTATCATGTCTCCCCTGACCCTTCTGTCCTCCAGTGTCGTCAGTCCGATTTTCCTGTGTGTGCGTGTGCGTGTGTGAGTGTGTGTGCGTGTGCGTGTGTGCTTGTGCCCGTTCGAGTTCAGATAATGCTGTAAGAAAATTTTAAAGGGAGAAAATGCGGGAGGGCGCGAGACACCAAAGAAGGCGTGGGAAGATGGTCAAATATTTGCTCGCTTCTTTACAGTGAGTAATGTGCGTAGTCTCGTTTGTTTATCTGTGCACCTGTCCGCTTGTATATTTATGTGTTTGTTTGCTTGTTCGACTGTCTACCTGTGTGACTATTTATCTACGTATTTACCTACAGTTTTTTTTCTAGTCTCTGTGTATACTATTTTTTTTTTGGGGGGGGGGGCCTGTTTTTGTAATTGTTTGTCGTCTTCAGGTGCCAAAACTCACATATCAGATTACAGATACAAATGAAAAATCGTAATGTCGGCTGTTTTAGACACCTCAAAATGTTATACAATATTTCATAAGGACAATGGGAAGCAATTTAAATTTCAAAATTCACACTTTGGAGATATAAATTAACACCCATCGTATATAAGAATGCCGATACAGGAGCAAATTTCAACAATGGACTTGCGGTAAAAATATCTGAGGAGAAGCTCTACCGTAGCACTACCCAGAAGTTTGTTCTTCTTATCTCCCAGCAGGCCCAGCCCACATGTGGTAATGCCTTCAAGTACTGCACATTTTCTCATGTCGTCCTCCTGCCACTATTGATGAATATAGTATGTGCAACACCTGTGTATATTTTGAAGAAGTTTACCAAACCAATGGCTTTTACAGTTAAATAAAGAGTTTATAAAGGGAAACCAGGGGAGGCGGAGGTAATCAGTCCCTTAGTCTTGAAGGCGTTTATTACCTTATCTTCATGTAAGTAAAGCAAAGACAGTAAGATGAACACTTATACTATTAGAGGCAGATGAGGTGTATCAGTTGAAGGCATCGTCACAAGGAGAAGGGTCACTCGTCCATCAATACTTAAGTTTATGGACTAAATAACTTTAAGAGTCATGAGAATAAATGTGCCATGAAAGCTCCTGAGGCCACAGTTGGTGCCGCTGATGCAACCAACATACAAAAGTGCTGATTGTAAAATCAGTGGGAGTTTATGTTCGTATGTGTTTGTCTTTTCTCTTTTGTAAGTAATGCCGGGAAAAGTATTTGAAAAATAAATGATGTATGATCGCAAAAATAATGTAACAACAGGCATGTAAAGAAGTGCATCTTGTTATTTATGAGACTAACAATTGCAGACTCGTGTTTCAATGTGATAATTATTTAAAGAGTAATATTGTAAAATCAAACCTCGTTATCTACTTAAAAAATTCAATTTACCTTTCTATGCAATTACACATTTCAAGAAGTCAAAGGTATATGCAAGAAATTATATAATTCTTAAAAGATATACAGTAATAATAAAAAACAATATGTACATTATAGAAATAAATATTACATTATATAGCCAAAAATTTTCCCAAATATTCTCTGAACAATTCCACTGCAGGACGTAGAGCGTGTTAATATGAAAGAAAATTGACGATTTGCAGCAGTGATGGATGAAGCCAGGGTAGGTCCTCACGTCTTGGCTGGCAGGGGGCTGAGAGGAACTGATTGGGAGAAGGGGCTTGGGGAGTGGGGATTGTTAGGGAAGGGGTTTAGTTGGCGAGGGGGCTGGTTGGAAAGAGGAGAGGGGGGTCCTCTGAAAGGACGAGGACTGGATATGAAGGGAGGAGTTTAGTGGGGCTAGACCAGGAGAGACTGGGAAGGGAAACTGGATGAGGTATTAGTTAAGGAAAAGGAGATAAGATGGGAAAGTTGTGTACGTTGAAGGAAAGAAGACATAATAGGAAAGAGGTGTAGAATTAGAGAGTGGAAGACAATATACAGGAGATGCAACATAAGTGAGACGTGGAAGTCGATGTAAAAAACTTTAAGAACTGCAATAAATTTTCCTCGACATCTTAAGTAAAGTAACAAAGTTTATATATATTAGTTTAAGCACAATAAGTGAAATCACTGCAATATTTATATAAAACGTATATCACAAGCAAATGAAATAAACTGCAGTGCTTTAGCTTATGGTTCGGAAATCCAGGGTACGTATATTCTTATTATTGGTATTATTATTATTATTATTATATATATATATATATATATATATATATATATATATATATATATATATATATATATATATATATATATATATATATATATATATATATATATATATATATATACATATAATATATATATATATATATATATATATATATATATATATATATATATATATATATAAATAACAACAGTGTGACTAGTCGAGGACTCGAACCAGTGTCGTTTTAGCCCGCCTCATGGTGAACGAAAATTCACTACCCTATAACCCACGGGACCACCCAATCCTACTAAGATCACGCACCTAGTAGAGCTAGGCTAGTACACCAAACGGGGAGTTCAATGAAATTAGCTCTTAGGCACCCACACACCAACGTATATCCTCGGATCACAGTAAAACACCTAGCTCTGCTGGGTGTGTGATCTTTGTAGGATTGGGTGGCCCTTTCGGTTAGAGTATCATGTGATTTTCGCTCACTATGAGGCGGGCCAAAACGACATGGGATCGAATACTTGGTTAGTCGCAGTGTTTTTATTAATTAAACACCACTCGTTCGTGGTTACAATAATATACGTATATACAAACATATACATACACACACTCAATTAAGGCTCTCATACTACATATAATTTTATTAGAATGTTTACATGCTGCTCCATCTCTTTAGATAATAATTAATCTAATTATCTTAACGATAAAATCATACCGTTTACCTTAAAACTCTGTTGGTGGAATTATCTAATAAACTCTTTTTAGTATTTTTTTCGTGGGTATCGTGGAATCCATAGTTAGTATTCAGCTCGTGGGGAATAAGTGATAACGAGGTCCGATTCGAGGAAGGGAAAAGTAGCTCTAATTGTATGGAACAAGAGCCCTTCACCGGTAACCAGGCATCCTCTTTGAAAGTAATGAATTAATGTAGCTTTACTCTCGTGGTAAGTGATTTTATTATGAAGGGCAAGTATGTAACTGCACTTATAAAGACTAAGGTAAATTGTAGTTTTAAAAGCATGAGGGATGGATTTATACCGAAAGATTTAAAAGGAGGGAGGAGAGAGAGAAGCAGGAGAGAGAAAGAGTGAGCGAGAGGGAGACAGAGAGAGAGAGAGAACGGGACAGACAGCAGACAGAAACAGAGACAGATGCAGACAGACACAGACCAAAAATATAACACGAACACCAGAAGGAATAATTATGAATGAACGACATTGAGATTACTTCAACAGTGAACTCCTTACATAAAAAACACACGCTTTGAAGAAGAAACAGACGTCGTCTCGGTCCGTCCAGGATCATTATCAAGTCACAGTTGAGCGATAAAATTACGAGAAAACCGGAAGACAGGTCAAGTGAAGAGATACGCAGAAAATTAGAATAGATACGTCCAGGGAAGAAAATTCCAGAAAGCGAGACAAGATTTCAATTTATTTCGTTAAAAGCCGATGGCCTGCAAGTGGGACGTTAAAATTGTATGTAACCTGTACATACAGGTCACTGACACTTTAATCCTTATAAGAGAGTTTACAGTAAACTCTCAATGTATATACACACCTTTACACATCTGAGCTAACATATCACAACTTGGGCTCTCCTTTTTTTCCATTTTTCGGAGGTAAACTTTTCCGAAACAATTAAATTTAACTAACGAGAATGTGAACTAAATTTTATTTGACCAGGACGCGAGAATAACATTTAAAAAATGTTCCGTTTTTTGAAGTAATTTTTTGCTACTTTTTTTAATGTTGGTAGCTAACGATGGTGAAAGATTTTATGAATGTTTTTTAGCATTAATTTGGTTCCGCAGCTGAGAAGAATTATACTGTATGAGTATAATTGAATTTTACTGTAAAAAGAAATCTTTACATTCTTTGCTAGGATATATACTTTGTGTGTGTGTGTGTGTGTGTGTGTGTGTGTGTGTGTGTGTGTGTGTGTGTGTGTGTGTGTGTACTCACCTATTTGTGGTTGCAGGGGTCGATTCATAGTTTCTGGCTCGGCCTCTTCGCTGTTTGCTACTGGGTCCTCTCTGTCTCCCTGCTCCATGAGCTTTATCATACCTCGTCTTAAAACTATGTATGGTTCCTGCCTCTCCTACATCGCTTTCTAGGGTATTCCACTTCCTGACAACTCTATGACTGACGAAATACTTCCTAACATCCTTTGACTCATTGGAGTCTTCAACTTCCAATTTTGACCCCTTGTTTCTGTGTCCCGTCTCTGGAACATCCTGTCTTTGTCCACTTTGTCAATTCCTCGCAGTATTTCATATGCCGTTACCATGTCTCCTCTGACCCTCCTGTCCTCCAGTGTGTGTGTGTGTGTGTGTGTGGGTGTGTTTGTTTACCTACAAAAACTGAAAAAAAGAGAGTAAGTTGTCATTTCTTAAGTCAGGTGTACGTCTATGTGCCTAAAGTTTTCTTTAATCTCTTTTGTATACATTTTAGAGATATAGAAATATATGGAACCATAATCATTAAATTATTTTTATACGGCCATTTCCCACCAACTCGCTCAACAAACACAAACACGTCGTAAATGATCACCATCCAGAGCTCCCACTGCAGAATATACGACACACGGAGTGCGGTTGAGGTACAGCTGACCAACAAATCGCTTCCTCGATACACTGGAAGATTTATTTGCAGTCCCCGCGAACTGTTCTCGCTTTACTGTCGATATAAAACCTATGAGATGTCATCGAGAAATAGCACACTATGAATTACATGTCTCGAATCCAGAGAGAGAGAGAGAGAGAGAGAGAGAGAGAGACAGACAGACAGACAGACAGACAAAGACAGAGAGAGGAGAGAGAAGAGTAATAATAATAATAATAATAATAATAATAATAATAATAATAATAATAATAATAATAATAATAATAATAATAATAATAATAATAATAATAATAATATAAAAAAAACTGCGGAACAAGAAAAAAATCATATTTAACATAAAAAATGTAAATCCCTGAATGGAAAATGGAAAATGGAACAAATAAGGCTCTGACATGCGTCTTGTAATGGAACGTTGGTAACAGCCATTAAAAAAAATAAAAAGACCACAACATGAATAACATTTAGTAAAATAATGGAAACCTCAGAGGGAAGAATGAAGAGGCAATGGTATCACGAAGTATTATGAAAAAGTCACATATTTTCGCTCACATGCTTCACTAACAAACTTCAAGATGAACTTCAGATTTAAGGATGGAAACACAAGCTAGAGAAAAGCTGGTAACAAAGAGTCGACTGCAGGACTGCAGCGAAAACTTTTAATTGTTCAACGTTTTTCCCAGCAATGGACTCTTTCCAAGTCATTTTTTTTACTAGTTTGTACTTGATATAGCCCATAATGGGCGAAATGTTTTACAAATAATGGTCTTGACTGCTTTGTTATCAACTGTCTAAAATTTGAATGCAGTACCTAATAAAAATATGAGATATGAAATAAAAATAAGAATTCATATCACAATTATTATAATCCTGGGAGGAGCGTTGAGCCCATAGGTGGTGATGCAGCGCCTGAAGAGATAGGAGGCAATTAAGTTAGATCAGAAACCCCTTATCGTCAAGGAACTTCTCTTGAGGAAAATAGGTTGGTAGACATGGTGACCCGAGTAACTGCAATGTGAAGGGGATCGAAGACCGTCCTTCCTCTCAAATGGGAGACTGATTAAGACACCTTAAATAATGAGAACCTGCCGCTCTCATTAGGTGCCCGCTGCCTGTTCGTTATGCATAACCTTTTTTAATGATTTTAATATACGTTTGTATTTTTCTTGATGTGGTATGTTGTTCTATAAATGGAAGACAACCTGGTTGACCTAGGCGTGATATTTGCTGCAAATTGTGTATGAAAAATCCACATAAATGCTGCTGGGAGTTAATATGATGGCTTCCAGAAGAAAAATGAAGACTAGAAATGAAGCATTTTTACAGGGTGAAGAGAAGACACTGCCGATGTCAAAGAAAGAAGAGAACCTTTGACTCACCATTTTACAAACATTTCCCCATAGGTGTATAAACTGACATCTGCACCATACACAGGACTGGATAATCTCTGAACACCATACGGGAACCTAATCCCAAGAAATATTTTGCAGACTATGCACTAAGTATTTCTGGCCCTTCATGGAGGAAGCAGCCCCAGTGTGGAACCATCACTTGATCCAACAGTGGAAACCCTAGAGAAAATACAAAGATTTGTAATATGATTCATACAGGATCAGAAAAATGACGGATGCTAAAGAAACAGTTAAGACAACTCCTGACTTTGTTTCTTTATTATCTTCTCAGTCATTCACTGTATTCTAGCCTTTGTCTTTCCAGTGTGTGAAACTGCTAATGTAGTTTGCCGCCACCATTTCCTAATCTATTTCATTCTATATATCTCCCATAATTAGACTTAATAAGTAATACATTTTTGACATCCCAAAGGCTTTAACGCCCACAAACTTAACTTGGTACAAAGGGATCAACTAAAATGAGGTAATAATTACTACATCTATTGAAAAATAAAAATGCTAAAATATTTATTAAAGCGCATAACATTGCTCCCGGAAACACAAATAGGTAAACATACACACCATTTCACCTGACAAGGAGAAAAAACGTATCCTGTAACACTTGGACCCTCTCTTCCCGTCATACCACCTGAGGCGATCTTTGCTGCTTGTCCCCTCGGGTACAAACACGAACACAATTACGCTTCGCCAGTAAATCAATAATACAAGTTTTAATGTTATTCATGAACTCTGTAATGGATGACTAAATGACCTGAGCATAATCAAGTTAGCTTGGGGGATGTAGTTGGATAACCAATGCAGAGATGGGTCTGGAACTTGTAGAGGAGAGAGTGAGAGAGGGAGAGAGGGGGGAGGGAGGGAGGGAGAGAGAGAGAGAGAGAGAGAGAGAAAGGGAGGGAAAGGGGTGAGAAAGAGAGATTGGGGGGGGGGGGTGCAGCGGACAGGAAGATGTGCCATGTATCTTGCTAGACAGCCAAGAAACACAGTGTTAAGACCCATTACGCACTTAACAGTAGTAGATGCAAACCTCCCTGTCAGTCATAAGTTCACTCATACACTGAGCATGTACCACTCTCTAGGATTGTCTGTCCCTTTCATATTTCCATCTTCTGGATAAGGTAGCAAAAATGCAACTAGACTCGTGTTGAGTGTGACTACCTAGCTAGACCTACATCCCCTGAGTGAAATTAGTAGGCCTATTATGAACTATATATACATGTATATATAATGTATATATAATTCATAATAGGCATATATGCATATATAATATGAATTATATATACATATATATATATATATATATATATATGTGTGTGTATGAGAGAAAGAAAGAAAGGAAAGCCTATTCCCACATCATCTGTCTCATATTCTATTTGGTTTTCCTACGATGACCTCTCAGTTCTGCATGAGACAGCTCAATTACCAATAGATTACCTGTCTTCACCGTCCATTCCCATCTGATGACCCGGCAACTACTGCCAGTTTACGAAGCGATACTTGGTTACACTTCAGCTAGATGCGAATGAATGATGAAGTACAGGAAGACACAATTGTTTTTTTATTAATTGGTATTCGAAATTTTTTTAATCTGTTTTTTACAGTTCTTCAGACATTCTATAATTAAACTTTTTGTGTTATGGTTCCCTTATACATGACCACTGAGCGCTAAAGTCTAATGTTCATTCTTTTTCTCTTACTGATATTTAGATTTCGAAATTCGAGATAAAAAAAAGAGGGTAGTGCATGCTGCCTCGATTTAATCTGACCTTAAAAATGTAAGTCATAACTCACAATCATCTAACACAGGGGGTCCCCAACCTGCGGTCCAAGGCCGAATGTGGCCCTTCTAGGAAATGGATGCGGCCCTCACATGAAAGTATGAGTTCGCTTTTATGTAGCTTCCACACAGTGCAGTGTCAACAACTACAAAATATTTTAAGCCATGTTACACCAAAACCTTATCACCATTTCTAACACCCACTTCACATTTTTGGTCAGTACCGGATTTTCCATAGTAGCTTCGTATTTACTGTCATTAACTAATAACTATATTAAAATTCTATTTATCTTTCCATTAGAGTTTGTATTATTTATATTAGTCTCATATATTTCATAAAAATTAAAATACAGTATTTTTATCTATAACAGAACCTGAACCAATTAAATCTGTTACATCTTATGGCTTTTCAAAATGGCATTTTCATACTAAAAGGTTGGGGTCTATTGATCTAATATGTATGAAGTGAAACTAGATGTGTCTAGCAGCATCTTCATACTGTGGGTTGAGTGCAAAGATGAGGTTCAAAGTTCTTAGTTCTGTCTCTTAACTACGTACGAGTCGTTTCACTACTTGTCTACCACGTAGGACTTGTAGCTGCGGAGGATCTTCCGTTGACTTTGCCTCTGGCGATATTCTTAGCATTATGCTCTTCCTTAGGTTTTCTTTCTATAGTGAAGCTTGCAGTGTGTCGCCAGAGTTTATGCTCCCTCTTCAGTTTTCATAACCTTGCATATGTTGTGGCTGAATTCAAGCGGCCATTTGTTTAATTACTAAGACATTCACGTAAGTGTGTGTGTGTGTGTGTGTGTGTGTGTGTGTGTGTGTGTGTGTGTGTGTGTGTGTGTGTGTGTGTGTGTGTGAGTGTGTGCGTGTGTATCTGTTTTTGTCTTGGAAGGGCGACGGGAGAGGAATACTTACGATTCAGTATCGATAAATTTCTAGACACTCATCACAGGCGTTTAATGAAAACTGACGGGTTGGGCAAATTCCTTTTTTTTTTCTTTAAAGTTTTAGCAAAATTCTTAGGAAAATTTAATCTTCTCTGTGACACGGTATTGTCTGAAATTAGTCTCTAGGGCGAGTGGATTACATTGCTTGAAAGTCTAAAGCTAGTGGGGAGATGTGTGTTTTCCAAAGAGCAACGTGTTGTGCATAGACCGTATCAGACATTAGTTTGTGTTGTTGAGTAGTTTTTTTCGGAGTGTTTTATCTTTCACTTTGCTATTTTTTACAAATCTTTGCTTATTTATTATATCTTTTTTATTTTTTTGCATGTTTCCTGATTTTTATTGCCATGTTTCTATAATTGCCCTAATTTATTTTTTTACATTATAACGATTTCATATAAATACGCAAATTCTCGACATGCGACAGGAATGTGAGAGGATTTACACTCGCCAGGTACAGTAATTCCAGGTGCTGAGGGCAGGAAATGTCCATAGCTAACAATTTTCCTAGATTAGTACAGAGCAATAGCACTGATACTTTACCTAAGAACTTCTGCAGTGGCAACATTAACTATATACTCCCTTATCCGACGACTCTTGATAACAGTATCTTGTAGTTTAGTAATAGTGTGTTTACCTCGTAACCGAAGGACCAGGTTCAGTCCCAGGTGGTTGGAGGCGTATAAACAAGTTTCCTTACTCTTGTATCCTCTGCTCATTTAGAAGTAAATAGGAACTTCGGAGCTTATTGTTGCGAGTCACATCCTGAGGAAAGGTGCTGAGCTTAGGAATAAGTTAATGTAGGATAACAACTCTTAATCTGTAAATTCCAGGGTGTATAAAATGAAGAAAATTATTGTAAGTGTATTAATAGGTTCATCAAGTAATAACAGGGAGATATAATCAAATTTAAGATATTAAGTATACTCGTGAGGGCGCAGGGAAATTTTCGCCTTTTCCTTGCAACCCGTTGTGAGTGTTGCGGTGAATAGTAAGCAGTGTGAGGGTTGGAATTCCAAGTGAGAAACACTGAGAGAATTCAGAAACAATTTTATGAATTACTGTTTCCTGTAGAGTGGCAGAGGGACGCCCATGCTCCTGAGACATACCTAAGGAAGTGTCAGATATATATGTGTGCAACCAGGGTACGGTAACGGTAAAAAAAAATATCAATAAAGCATAAGAACTTTTAATAATGGAGGTACAAAACCTAGCGTTGTGAAATGGCTCACTCGAGAAACTTACCTACTTGTCAACGCATCATGAATACCTTAAAGATTATTCTGTTATCAACAGTTTTTCATTCACCTCTGTTGGTCAACTGTTGCCACAATCTCACGAAGGATCCAAATTATCTTAAAAGTGCACACAGATCAGAGTACAACCTTTAACATAGTAATGAAATTGAACTCTCCTTCCCTCCAGTACTCGTTAATAAAGATGTTTAATTAGCATCTCCAATATAGGGAGGTGGCTGTCTGGCTCGACATCAGCTATAGGGTGATCAGAACTGTGAGAATGTGTCCTAATGCCACTCTATGATGGTTTAGTAAAGAGAAATTTTGTCCAATTTGATATGACTTCATGTTCCTAAATCCCTGTAACCAAGTGACTCGTTGCTTTCCCTATATATGAGGAGTTACAGACTCAGTCGGGTCATACAGCGACCTCCTTATTAAGGAGATGATGCCTAAATAATTGTTTGGTACGTCGTAAGTAAAACATACATTAATAGCGATACTTTTTTTACAAAAGGCAAACACCTATTATTGTTAGATTATGATTATTTACTTTTAGTATTTTAATCATCTGTAAGGGCTAAAATCGTAAGGATCATCCAGCGCGTGATATATGAGAGGTAATCAGGTGTGATCCTACGAAGTATAAGACGGCTCCACTCAGAGTAACTGAAACTACCTTAATCCCTGGATCGAGAGCCCTTCACCAGCAACAACAACATACAGAAGGAAATCTGATCTAGTTGACTTAACAACAGCAAAACTAGACTGACCCAGAAGATCGATAACTTAGATAATGTTCTCGCTGTTAGCTTGTGCCTGTATCTTTGCCTGGCAGAGCTCACAGACGTTGTTGTAGGTGCTGCCAGAGACCTCACACACGGGGCTGTAGGAGTGAGTGTCACAGTCCTCCTCCAGTACTGAGGACTCGCAGTGTGGCACTATGTTATGAAGGGAAGGCTGGCACTCTCCTGGGTATGCCTGTGGGAGATAAAATAAACTAGTACTAGATTTAGTTATACCAGAACAATATTTCCAATAACACTGAGATATGGTTAAATTCGCATGAATTTAGAGTATAAACTCCTAAAGTTGTAGATTTGAATGTTTTTTTCAAAGTTTAATACGTTAATCTCGTTCTATTACTTTATTGCATTTCTAGCTCACAATCTGACAATATAAAAAATAAAATCCTCTGAAGCAATACGGTTTTTCACTTTGGTTGAAGACCATCTGTAAAGCAACTCTCACTAAAATATTAACGTGATTATTTCTCAATATATTTTTCAGTCTGCTGAGTGGCTCCCCGTTTTGTGTTCACACTCCAAAGATTTTTATTACCTTTATGCATTATCGAATTTATTAGTTTTGTAATACGTTATGGATTAATATGTTGGTATTAGCCAATAATCTAATTTAACCAATCCTAACCTAATCTTACAATCGTATCATACAGGCGTACTTGTCCAGTCTCACAGACGTACATGTGTAATCTCACAGATGTACATATGCTATCTCAGACGTAAATGTGCCGCCTAATAGATGTACCACACTGATGTCTGCATCACATAAACAGTCGGCTACCTCCAACTCTCACAGGTTGGCATAGGTAACTTTGTCTGTGCCACAAACAGGCATCTACACAAGGTTGCACTCATCATCGCAGATTGTGCACTTTCCAATAAATGCCTGTAGAAGAACATACCATAAAAAGGAGCATTACATTAGGCCTACTGGCCCATGCTAGGCAGGAAGCAAGGGTGAAATGAGAGAGAGAAAGAGAGAGAGGAAGGAAGAGAGTGGTGAGAGACACAACAGGAGGAGAGTGGCAAGACACACACACACACTTGGGAAAGTAAGAAAGGGAATATATCTGAGGGGACACAGACATATTCCCGAAGACACGGAACTAAAGAAAACAAAAAAAAACACGAGCCACTCTTATCTATGACCACACCTTATTATATCCACTCCTATCTAAGGCCACATTTGACTATGACCACACCTCACTATGAGTATGGCCACAGCTGACTACGTACACGTCTATGATCACTCCACTTCTGACTATGACCACGCCTGACTATAACAAAGAGAGGAAACTGTGTTGAATATCGTGAGTGTGTGTAGGTACATGTCTGTGCGACAAAAGAAGTAAATTCGCACACAGACACAAGTGAAAACAAAAAGTAACTTGAATAACTGAATAGTTTCACCTCGGTGGTCGAGCTGTCTTGGTGGGTGTAATTACAGGACGCAGATTTCTGTGTCCCCCTCCTGTAATTCCACCTACCTGGACAGTCTCGGCGGTAGACGAGCTGGACAAGACCAAGTTCCCATCCAGCAAGGTCACCTGGAGAAGTGACATGGAACTACTGGAAGCGAACGGATGGAGAACTGGAAACATGATCCAGAAGAAGGAAACCAGAGAGAAGGGAAGAAGACAGAGGGATAAAGGTGGACACATGGACCTGAGAGAAACCACAATATGGTAGAGAGTGTGGTGGTGGTGGTGGTGGTGGTGGGAGGGGAGGGTTGACCCTAAAGACGAGCTCTAAGGCTGACAGTGGAATTGATTTGGAATGATTTGGAGGAGACAGTAGCGGAGGCAAATTCATGAGAAACTCGTGAGAAATCGGTATGCGTATGTGTGTGTATTTCATTATTTATGCACCAGCCTCAGACACCAGCCACAGAAAGGCCCAGAACACCAGCAAATATGAAGACCTTCCGCCTTGCTATAACTTCATCCCAATAGGGTCGGAGACCCTTGGAGCATGGGGCAAGTGTGAAGATGACTTCATACCTTGCTCTAAAGTTCCTCAAAGAGCTGAGTGAAAAACTCATCATTGAAACCATGGACCACAGAGCGACCAGCTTCCTCTTTCAGAAACTCAGTGTCGCGATCCAGAGAGGAAATGCCTGCAGCATTCTGGGCACGCGGCCTACTGCCGGGGAGCTGGACGAAGTATTCGAGATGTAGCTCTGGGTTGATGTCCATGTTGTTTTATTCCACATTGTATTTTTGTCACTATATTTTGTCAATGTATCTTGTTCTTAAATAATGCATATGTAGAATATATAGGGAGTGGTAGGAGAAAATTTTCAAACAGCTTCAGGGAGAACCTTGATTTTCCCTGAAGTAAGTTTATTCTTTTCTCTGAGGATGAGGGTCCCCAGGACAGTTCTAGAGGTGGTACCTATTATACTTATTTATTTATTTATTTATTTATTTATTCTTCTTTCAACAAATCGGTCGTATCCCACCGAGGCAGGGTGACCCAGAAAGAAAGAAAAAGTTTCTCTTTTTAACTTTAGTAATGTAAGCAGGAGAAGGGGTTAATAACCCTTTGCTCCCGGCATTATAGTCGCCTCTTACAACACGCATAGCTTACGGAGGAAGAATTCTGTTCCACTTCCCAATGGAGATAAGAGGAAATAAGCAAGAACAAGAACTAGTAAGAAAAGAGAAGGAAACCCAGAGGTGTGTATTTATATATGTATATATATATATATATATATATATATATATATATATATATATATATATATATATATATATATATATATATATATATATATATATGTGTGTGTGTGTCTATATGTCGTGCCGAATATGTAAAACTGCTCAATTAGCAAGAACTCATTTAAAATTAAGTCCTTTCCGAAATTTTCTCTTATACGTTTAAAGACATATTTTTTTTTATTAATGTTAATGTAAAAAATTTTAATTTTGCACCAAAAGAATCTTAGAAAACTTGCCTAACCTTATTATAACAAGCGTAATTTATTTTAGCCTAGCCCAACTAAATATATTTTAGATTTGTTTACAATAATTTAATACTAAACAAACACAATGAAATATATTTTTTTCGTTAGGTTCAGAATGATTTTGGCGACATTATTGCATACAGAAATTTTCACTTGTCCTATATGGCAAGATGAGCGTTGCTATTTAAGCCAAGATCGCAAGTTCTGCCTGTTCGGCACGACATATATATACACACACACACACACACACACACATATATATATATATATATATATATATATACATACATATATGCTTGTGCATGCATGTGTAGTGTGACCTAAGTGTAAGTAGACGTATCAAGACGTACATGAAATCTTGCATGTATTTGAGACAGAAAAAAGACACCTGCACTCCTACCATCATATAAAACAATTACAGGCTTTCGTTTTACATTCACTTGGCAGTATGGTAGTACTTCCCTGGGCAGTTGCTGTCTACTAGCCTACTACATGGGATATATATACAGTGTATATATATATATATATATATATATATATATATATATATATATATATATATATATATATATATATATATATATATATATATATATATATATATATGTATATATATAACAACGCATAATTTTTTTGAAGTCAGCAGGGAATGCTTAGTTTATTATATTACTCTGTCTCTCTGCTTCTTTCTTTCTGTCTGTCTGTCTGTCTGTCTGTCTCTCTCTCTCTCTCTCTCTCTCTCTCTCTCTCTCTCTCTCTCTCTCTCTCTCTCTCTCTCTCTCTCTCTCTCTCTCTCTCTCTCTCTCTCTCTCTCTCTCTCACACACTCTCTCTCCCACCGTGCATTCCTTTCTCTCACTCGCTTGACCCCAGAAATGTTCTCAAAGGAACTGCGGAAAAACAAAATCCAGAGACGAGACAGTTCTTGATGCTGCACGCATAAAACTTATGAAAGAGAAGCTGCCCCATCTCCAACACCAAACAAGAGTCAGAAACATTCTTAAGAGGAAGAAAAGGTGAACCAGTAAGGACACGAAAACAAATTATTCTGACAGAGAAAGGTAAATACTGTTGTATGAAAGCCTTCTCTGACTGTTGTGAGATTGTGCGAGGATCGTATTCCTATACTTATTCAGAAATTGAAAACCCAACAATGACTGGAATTCTGTCGAGCTTCCGCATTCCAAAGCCATGAACAGTTAACAGTGAGAATTTTATTGGACGTTTGTGCAAATTAAAATTGAAAACAGTGGAAAATTTATCACTTTAGATGTTAACTCACTAGTGACTAAAGTGACAGGGCATATATTTTTGAAGAGAATCTTGCCAAACCTGAATCACGAATTAAAAGACATGTTAATGATGTATAATTCATTTCAAAACCGCAGAAAACTGACAAAAATTAGTATTGCGTTGTTCTCGTTACCTTCTTGCAAACACATACACACTCATTACGCATATCCATGTCTGTACGTATACATGGCCCAATGCTTTATGTGCCTGCCTTGTCTCAGAATTTTCTACCTACTATCTGTTGCTAGTCTTTCAATATATATATATATATATATATATATATATATATATATATATATATATATATATATATATATATATATATATATATATGTGTGTATATATATATATATATATATATATATATATATATATATATATATATATATATATATATATATATATATATATTATTGTAACAACGAACGAGTGGTATTTAATCAATACCAACACAGAGACTAGCAGAGTGTTCGAACCCATGGCGTTTTGGCCCGCCTCATGGTGGGCGAAAATCACATAACGCTCTAACCCACAGAACCAGGCAATCCTACAAGAATCAAGCAAACAGCAAAGCTAGGTGTTTTACCTTGATCCGAGGACATACGGTGGTGTGGGTGCCTCAGAGCTAATTTCATTCTACTCCCCGTTTGGTGTACTAACTTCTACAAGCAGTATATATCGTATTGTAACCACGAACGAGTGTTATTTAATCAATAATAACACTGCGGCTAGCCGAGGGCTCGAACCCATGTTCTTTGGCTCTCCTCATGGTGGTTGTTGCTACGGGGAACAATGGCAACACCCACCACATCATTTAGCCTTTCCATTATAATATATGCCTTTTCGTAATCCACTGCTGCATTATCTTGTTTTTCATTTCCATGTATTATTAATTTATATTATTTAATGCAAACAGTTGTTCCACATATCCCATTCTTTCTTAAAATCATGCTCTGGGCTTTCAGCTCACTCCTTCCAACATAATTCTGCAGGCAGGGAACAAGAGGCTGATATTAATGTGGACGCAGACACAAGCATGCAGAACAATCTTTTACTAGGATAAGTTTTTCTCAAAGTAGAGCTTTTTGAAGTCAAAAGATATCTGCACACATGTGATTTTTTCCACGCAGTTCCGCTATATACTATACAAAGTTACCTTAACAAACTTATTCCCCGATGATCTTATACTCGTTTTCCTCTTCCCTTTGTACCTGCAAAACCACTTATACTTTCTGCCAATCCTTGGGTACATTTCTTTCAGTGATGTCTTGACTGAACACATCCACTGACCATTCCAGAAAATTACATCCGTCTACTTTCAGCATTTCAGTCTTAGTACAATCAATCTCAACGGATTTTCCACTCAACTTTTATTATTATTATTATTATTATTATTAGTAGTAGTAGTAGTAGTAGTTGTAGTAGTAGTAGCAGTAGTACTAGTATTTTTATTATTTTCATTGGGAAGCGCTAAACCCACTTAGGTCACATAGCGTCAGTGGATTGGGAGGTAAATAGGTTTGTTTCAAAGAATGGGAAGTTAGATCCAATTAACTGGAACAAGAGCTACTGTATCAATGACTTCATACACGCTCCTCATATCAAGCATGAAATTTCATCCTCTAATCATCTGCATCAAATACAAAAATATTATCTCAGTCTCTCTAATATTATCACCATTTTATCAATATTATCTCATTTTCTGTAAAATGACGTCTGTCTCTCACATTATTTCAGCCTCTGTAATATTATGAACCTTTCTCTAATATTATCTCCGTCTCTCTCTAGTATTATCCTCGTCTCTCTCTAATATTATCCCCGTCTGTCTAAAATTATTCCCGTTTCTTTCTAATATTATCTCCATCTCTAATATTATCCCTCTCTCTCTCTCTAATCACCGTCTCTCTCTAATACTATCACCGTCTCTCCATGATATTATCCCCGTCTGTCTAATAATTTCGTCTCTGATAATATCTCCGTCTAATTTTAATACTAGTCTCTCTAATATTATTACTAGTCTCTCTAATACAGTATTATCCTCAGCTTCTCTAACCTCTGCCCTTTTAGGCTGCTCTTCACACATTTCATATTACAAAGTTCGAGAAATCCAGCGAAATACGCCATAATCAAAGTAAAAATAAAACATAAAATATATTAATATATATAAGAAAAACAAACATGAGCTCAAATGGCATTTGAGGCGACCTAAAGGCGTCTATAGTTATTTTTAATAGCTTTCACCTCAGAAAATGTCCCTTATCAGTAAAATAATGATCGAGTAAGGCCGCCGGTAAAAGTTTGGTGAGGCTTTGTAATGGAACATAAACTGGGCAGTATCTACACATTCAGCCTTTGAAAACTGGTTCATTTATTTTGAAGATAAGTCGGAAAGAGAGAGAGAGAGAGAGAGAGAGAGAGAGAGAGAGAGAGAGAGAGAGAGAGAGAGAGAGGAGAGGGAAACAGAAAGACAGAGAGATACTGAGACAAAGAAATTTAAAGATCGCCAAGAATAAAATATAATGAGGTAGTTCCCTCTCCCCTTGAAATAAACACAAGTAGCCAACATATACTTTTTCTCATCCATTGCGTCTTTATAATGATGCCTTTATTCCGTTCTGTTATCATTCTGATGCTCGTTAGTTTTTATCGTTCTTTCCAGTGTGTAGTTGTTGGGGGGAATGTTTCAGGCTAAAAATGGGCATGAAGAATGAGACACTTGTTCAACATTTGTCTCATTCTTCAACTTATCGGTTTTATAAACCTTTCACATAAAAAATACTGATGGTTTAACGGAACTTCTTATTCAAAGGGTCGGGTATTGAATACACTTCAATAAAATTAATTTACCTTCGCAATTATATGCACAACGGATAGCTAGACAGCGTTTACACAGCTGTGCTCTAATGAATTACATCAAGCAGATTAATAAAATTATTACCACTGGGAGTATTTGAGAACTTAAAAGCCTTTGATATCCTCAGTAACTCGGTTCGTAAGTCACCAAAGTGATATTTGAGCATTTCCTCCCCTTGTATAAGATTCTATGGACTAAGGACGAAGAGTCTTGTGGGTCAAATATTTTTGTATAGTATTTGGATGCTATTTACATTAGCTTGACGAAAAGATTTGAGGAAACTAGAGTTTTGGAACTTCCTAATGTATTATCAGTTACAGGTAGCCAAATGGTAATTATAAGCCCAGAGAATCTTTGACAGGGCTGTAAAATTTACTTGCTATTTTCTTTTACTAGGCTTATAAGGATATGTAAGCTACTTTGAAACGTTTAGAGAAATCACTAAAATGTTACTCGTGTCAACACGAAATAATTAAGTTTACCCAATAGCACTGCAACAACTAGATTTTTTTTTTTTTCAAAGCGTTTTGGTAACGTTTGAAATATGCATAATGGTTAACTAAATGCAATAGCTTCCTCTCCCCAAGTAATAAATATATCTATAATCACCATATATTTACCTTGTCTAATACACTGTGATGGTTTTACGGCGTTCGCTTAATAACTTTCTGATGGACATTTGTTTTTGACGGTCTGTTGATTATCGTCGCTTAGCCTTTGTCTGACCGACGTTCTGAAAAAATTCTAATGACGCTTTATTGACTTTTAACAGCTGTTCTAGCGATATTAAATTATGGTTTTAATGTTGATGCTGCACAGTTTAGTAAACGCTCTGCTGTGTTCAAGCGGCTTTCACCGAACGTTCTTTTGATGTTCATCAAACGTTCATATAACGCTAGGTACATGTTAAAAGCTCATTGCTGGATACGCTCACAATGGACATAAATTCCTTAGGAATAAATGTTCCATCATTCTGACAACATTCCTGCCTTTGTCACCACCGCATCTTCACACTGGCTGGTCTGCTCCCTACCTCCGTCCACCCTAATCACCCCATTCGTTGCTGGTGTCGTTCCTCTTTGTAGTCGTTATTGGCGGTTGTTGCTTCCCTCTGAAACTACAACCAATGTCAGCCTTCTTTGTTGATTGGTTGCTGGGTTATCCCTGGTTGACAAATGGAAGCCTTGTTGGTAAATAACTAACGGCACAGTAAAAAGTTCTTTTTACAAAGACCTGTAGCTGCTCTTCTTTTCCTTGGATCAAATCTTATTTCCACCCATTCCCTGACGGTGTAGGACTCTTTCGAATTTTGAGCTTTCCACATTTCGAAGATAATGATGTAAACGACTGGTTGTTAGTTTGTTGTATATCAGTAACTGTCATTCTAGCTAAATGCCTTAATAACAAATGGTCTAAATAATGGCTGTCCAGAAAAGCTAGCTGAATGTGTTCCTTGTTGTGATCACCTGGCTGAATAGAAATTATTAATGTAATATTGGTATATGACTGACAGAGTTGACAATGTTTTGAATGCGTTAAGAGGCATACGTTATAAATTAATGTTATGTCAAACCTGTTATCATTTCAAAGCCTGCTTAGCATAATTCAATCTCTCTCTCTCTCTCTCTCTCTCTCTCTCTCTCTCTCTCTCTCTCTCTCTCTCTCTCTCTCTCTCTCTCTCTCTCTCTCTCTCTCTCTCTCTCAATATTTCACATCACTAATTGATATGGAAATTACTCGTCCTATCCAGTATTCATTGCTTCTTTACCGATCTCTTGTCCTAGACACTGTAAGCTGATTTAAATTTTAATTGGTACCTATTGAAGATGCTGTCGGCTCTCTTGTAATGCTTACTGTGACCCTTTTCAGTGTACCTCTTTGTGTAAGATGTTCTCTTTCTGTGATATAAAAAGTGTATTTTGGATGTTATTATGACTTGTTTTTGCATTTCCAGAATGGCAAGACCGGATATATTTGTGGAAGGTGTGTACTTGCCAGTGCGTAATGGCAGCTTTCATAAGTGTGCATTCACCTATTTATACTCGCCTATTGTACTCACTAGTTGTGGTTGCAGGGGTCGAGCCACAGCTCCTGGCCCCGCCTCTTCACTGGCCTCTACTGGGTCACTCTTCCTGCTCCATGAGCTTTATCATACCTTTTCTGTGTGTGTGTGTATGTGTGTGTGTGTGTGTGTGTGTGTGTGTGTGTGTGTGTGTGTGTGTGTGTGTGTGTATGTGTGTGTGTATATCTGTGAGTACTCACCTATTTGTACTCACCTATTTGTGGTTGCAGGGGTCGAGTCATAGCTCCTGGCTCCGCCTCTTCACTGATTGCTACTAGGTCCTCTCTCTCCCTGCTCCATGAGCTTTATCATACCTCGCCTTAAAACTATGTATGGTTCCCGCCTCCACTACTTCACTTTCTAGGCTATTCCACGGCTTGACTACTCTATGACTGAAGAAATACTTCCTAACATCCCTTTGATTCATCTGAGTCTTCAACTTCCAATTGTGACCTCTTATGTCTGTGTCGCATCTCTGGAACATGTATGTGTATGTGTGTGTGTGTGTGTGTGTGTGTGTGTGTGTGTGTGTTTGTGTGTGTATGTGTGTGTTTGTGTATGTGTGTGTGTGTGTATGTGTGTGTGTATGTGTGTGTTTGTGTATGTGTGTGTGTGTGTGTATGTGTGTGTGTGTGTATGTGTGTGTGTGTGTTTGAGACTGTCTGCTTCTGTTGTAACAGGCTACAGGGATTTCTTTCCTAACATATACGTTTTCGAATTTATTCTAGTAGCGTGACTATGAAGGCCTGTAGCTTGCTAGCTTGTGTGAAACACTAATGTTTATCTTGCTTCTGTAAATACTAGAAATGTTTAGAAACATTCTTCAAAGAAACAGCACGAATCTTTGATGCGAGGCTTTATATGTGTATTTCTTTCCCACGATTACTTCTTCTGTGTGTTTTTTTTTTATATCTTCTGTCCCTTTATTTTCTATTTTTCTTAGGAAATATAATTTCATGATATTCTTTTTCTCCTGTCTATTCTTATCATTTTTTTCCCCCCGTTTCTATTTTTCTTTCTGTTTTTCTACTCTTCATATTTGTTCTATTTATTCTTCTTTTTGTTCTTATGTGTGTTTTGTCGTCGTTGTTGTTACTGTCGTTGTTGTAGTGGTAGTTATTGTTGCATTGTTTGTTGTTGTAGCTTCTGCAGATATTAGTGCTGGCTTTCTTCGTTTTCTTCCTCTTAATCTTCTTCTTGATATCGTTCTCATACCGTTCTCTTAATTCCCTTCTCATTCATATCCCCTTTCTCTCTCGCTTTTACTTTCGTCATCCTCTACCGTCCCCTATTAATTTATCCTTCCTTCTTTCTGCTACTTTCGTCATCCTCTACCGTCCCCTATTAATTTATCCTTCCTCTTTTCTGTTTCCCTTTCTCATCTCTCTCGTATTGATCCAACTGCAGTATTCGAGTTGTCATTTTTCTTTTTATCAAATTCCTCTCTTATCCAGTTTCTGGCGTTACTTCGACACACATTCCCATTATGAGAAATATGCTAAAGGATAACACATTTGTTTCACACTATAATGGCTCCAACCAGTCATCATTATGTTAACCTCAGTGTTATTTCCGACTGTAACATTATTTTACGTCTCTGTTTGTCTGTCTTTTATACACAGGGTTTCACAGGGTTGGGTTAAGGTTACTAACTTTATTTACAAACTAAGAGCTGTTACCTGCATCAGCTCTTTCTCTCTCTCTCTCTCTCTCTCTCTCTCTCTCTCTCTCTCTCTCTCTCTTTTTTTTTACACAGGGTTTGACAAGGTTAAGGATCCCTAGCTTCATTGACAAGCTATTTACAGGTTAAGGATTCCTAACTTTATTGGCAAGCTAAGAGCTGTTACCTACATCAGCTCATTTGGAAGCATTTTTTATTTTTATGAGACATACAAGTAGGGAACAGGATGAAGTTGGAGCCATCTGTGGGCCAGCATTTTCATTTGATCAGCTGACTTTATCTCGTTGACATCATTATGCTGTACGAATGTGTTACATACTAGAGTCATCCTGGGTATGTATGATCTCAGATGGAGTGATGTTCTGGAGAAGGGTACAGCCAGAGTGAAGTTGCTGCTTTCTGCCCGTCTTGTGGCATAAAAGCTTGTTTCACGCTGTCCTAGAAGTGGATCCAAGTGTGGTAATTCGACAATATTGGCTTTGTACATAACAGTAAGGCCACCCACATCCATCCTGTGTTGAAGGCTCTGCTGAAATGACAGTTCTATCCAGGATGGGTCCAGGCGAGAGATGAGACGGCTTGCTCTGTTCTCTACTCTGTCAAGCAGTCGCAGATGAGAGGGGGGGGGGCAGGCAAACCAAGAAAGTGGAGCATACTCAAGGTGTGAGCGTACTTGTGCCTTTCTCCCTCTCTCTCTCTCTCTCTCTCTCTCTTTACACAGGGTTTGATAAGGTTAGATTAAAGATCTCTATCTGTCTCTCTCTCTCTCTCTCTCTCTCTCTCTCTCTCTCTCTCTCTCTCTCTCTCTCTCTCTCTCCTCTTCCTCTCTGCTTTAAGCCAGATTACCGAAAATGGGTACTTTGCATTGGAGGAAATCACTTATGTTTCCTTTGTCCGGTCCTCACCGTTAAACACTTGTAGATATGAAGGGGAACTCGACGAGGATAAAAGCCACAGGAATAATTTTGCGAGTCAATACTTAAGTGTTGAACGCTGGTTGATACAGCAATATCGCCTCTGGGAAAGGGAATTCAAGGTCTGTTTAAGCATCGTGAAATATTATTTTACGACATTTCAACCAATGAGGGTTTTAATCAGTACTAAACGTATCAGCCTCAGTGAGACTTCATCAAGGACAAAACATATCAACAATAGCGGGACTTTCCCAAGGACCAAACGTGTTACCTACAGTGGAACTGTATCAAGTACCTCACATATCAACAACAGTGAGTCTGTATCACCTACCAAATGTATCAACCAAAGTGGGCCTTCACCAGATATCAAACGTGTCACCACAGTTGAGCTTTATAAGGTACCAAATCTATCATGCACAGTGGGACTTGATCAAGCGTCAAACATTTCAACCACAGTTGGATTGTCTTTAGGTACCATTGCGAGGGGTACTTGTTGATTTATGTAAATGAATATGAATGCAACTTTCTGAATATTGCATTTAGGCTGCGTTACACTCTTAATTGTCTCTGAGAAACGCAATGAGTAACTCTGTAGGAGAGGGCAGCAGAACTAAATGACTCGAGGCCTAAAAAAAAAAAAAAAAAAAAAAAGAAAAAAAAAAAAAAAAAAAAAAAAAAAAAAAAAAAAAAAAAAAGAGAAAATAAGAGAAAGACATGGGGAAGCAGAGGACAATGATGAAAAGATATTCGCCAACCCTCAGGGGTTACACAGGTGTCTTGTGGAGCTTTGATGTGAACCCCGCCAGTGCTAATTACTCTTCCTGGGTCCGTGGGTATATTCATGATTTGGGACGCCATCTCTCTCTCTCTCTCTCTCTCTCTCTCTCTCTCTCTCTCTCTCTCTCTCTCTCTCTCTCTCTCTCTCTCTCTCTCTCTCTCTCTCTCTCTCTCTCTCGCTCCTTTTTAAATAAAGGCGTTCAGTGGTAGGCTAAGATATAATACCATATTTTACAAACTAAGTGCTGTTATCTACCTCAACTGACTTAAAAACTGTCACCGACATTGTCTGTCAAGAGGCTCTTAAGAATATGTAGCCTTGAAACAGTTTACCTGTTGCATAAAAAACAAACTGATTTCTTCCGGTAATCATTATTTACCTCCCACCCCCCTTTTTTTTACACAGGGTTTGACAAGGCTAGGTTAAGGATCCCTAGCTTTATTGACAAGCTGTCTGTATATCTGTCTGTGTGTGTGTGTGTGTGTGTGTGTGTGTGTGTCTGTCTGTCTGTCTGTCTCTCTCTCTCTCTCTCTCTCTCTCTCTCTCCAAGGATTTCCACGGGTGCTATTCAAGGTATCTCGAAATGTTGAGATTCTGGTTTTGCCTCAAAAAACCCTAAATTTCAAAAGCTTCAATTTCTTATTTATTACTGTGAGGATTAACACCCTTATGAAAGTGAGGAACCTTCAAGGCTGACGCTGTGATGCTCTTGAAGGTCGCTTCATCCAAGAAATTGGAGCTACACCTCTTTTCCTTAAATAACAAGAAGGACTTCGTGTGACTTTGTAAATGGTCCAATCGGACCGACACGTCATCGTAAGCTCCTCTCTCCTATGTGCGGATTATTTGTGTATACTTCCTTGCATGAGACCTGATGACGTGCTTCATCCCTGGTGGCTTTATCACTTCCTGATAATTATATATATACAAACACACACACATACACACACAAATATTATATATGCATACATACATATATATATACATATATATATATAATATATATATATATATATATATATATAAATATATATATATATATATATATATATATATATATATATATATATATATATATGTGTGTGTGTGTGTATGTATATATATATATATATATATATATATATATATATATATATATATATATATATATATATATATATATATATATATATATATATGTATATATATATATATATATATATATATATATATATATATATATATATATATATATATATATATATATATAATATATATATGTGTGTGTGTGTAGTCTTCATCCTTTGCATCACCAGAGCATATAGAGATAATATAGAGGCAATAGTTAATTCAATATATATTCATTGTCGTTGAATATAAATCTATGAGCACCGACAAAGTGCGGTACAAAGCCGAGTGTGTAATATTTAAGAATGTATTAATTTTTAATCCAATACAGAGGACGTGAAAATAGTTATGTGGAGTTAGGTGCCGGTGAGGTCACATGCCGGTGACAGGCTCCTGTCGACTGTCACCTTATTAAATACAACTAAGAGTTTATTTCCTGTGTAATGGCAGAACGAATTTATGAGTCTGATTTACGGTATCTGCATCTGTCTGTTTCTCATACAATTCCTACGTAACGGAAAAGCAACCATAAATGTCATTTGATACCATTTTCTCCAATATAATTCTACCTTACAAAACAATAAACTGTTCATTAAGTAGGCGAACACAAACAAAACTGTTTTTCTTTATTGTTTTTCCACATTAAAATTATGTCTCCACAAAGCTGAAAAGCGCGAGAATGTCAAAGGTAAGCAAAGTAACCATTTTAACTCTGGTCGAGAGTACAGAATTTAAAGAACAAGTTATGGTTTGGCAGAGTCGACGCAAATATTTCCTTCACTTTGCCAGCTCCAGAAATGCATTTACCTTTTATTCAAAGTGTAAGCAGCAACGTCAGAAAACATTTTCAGAATTCACGCTCGCGGAGAAAGTAATTTCACGCCTAACTTTATTTATATATTTCTGAGTGTAAATATTGGTATCCGGGAATACTTTTAAGAGCTCGCCCTCTCGAGAGCAGATGATTTCACACTCTTGACAGCTTTCACAAAGCAGCTCTTATCCCAAGAGGATGATGAGGTACTGGGTCAGAGGAAGAATCCATTTGTAGTCACAGCGGGGCCCATGCTAACCTCCCTATGGTGTATAAATATACCTAGTTGGATGAATCTTATTGCAACCAGCTTGCCCAGCGGCTTACGCACTGGCCTTGAGTTTTACGACTGGCTTGCCATGGATTCTAACCCTACCCGTACCCTGGTTTATTCCAGAAATATTTACATAAAAGGTTCAAACATACATTAGAAACAATAGTGTTTACTAACAAAAAAAAAGTTTGCAATATGATTCAATGTATTTGATCTAATAAGCAGGAGAAAGTTGCGCCATCTGTGGGCCAGCAGTTTCATTTGATTTCGTTATGCAGTACGAACATGTTCCAGACTCGAGGTATCATAGGAATAAATGATCTCAGATGAAGTTATATTCTGAAGGTTACAGTCTATACTCTCTCTCTCTCTCTCTCTCTCTCTCTCTCTCTCTCTCTCTCTCGCTCTCTCTCTCTCTCTCTCTCTCTCTCTCTCTCTCTCTCTCTCTCTCTCTCTCTCTCTCTCTCTCGCTCTCTCGCTCTCTCGCTCTGTTTTTCAGCGTATTTAAGGGTAAACTCAAAAAATCCTCCCCTCCTCCTAATCTCCATCTGTTTAGCTTCCCTCTTTCTATTCCTCTCCTAATTTTTATCTATTACACATTCCCCTATTCCTGTCTTCATCATTTACACTGCAGCTTCTATCTTTGTTATCTCTTACGTAGTTTACTCTTTCACTCTCCAATCACTCCATACCCTCTCAGCTTCTCATTGAATTTAGTTCTCCCTATAGTGTCAGTGATAATTGAATGCAAGTCAATAATACACAGCATATATATATATATATATATATATATATATATATATATATATATATATATATATATATATATATATATAGCACTCGATGTATGCACAAGGCTTATTCCTCTAAGAAAAAGGAGGAGTAGATGTAAAACAGAAAGAGACAGGCGCTCCCTTTACAGGCGACGGAAAAGAATAACAGAGCGGCTAAAAGAGGTCAATATATCTGAAATGCGTAGGGAGACACTGGTCAGAGAAATAGCAAGCATCGAACTTAAGCTAAAAGAATCCTTTAGGAGTCAGGAATCGCGGGAAGAACTAAAAGCCATAAATGAAATCGAAAGAAACCCAAAGTATTTCTTCTCCTATGCCAAATCAAAATCGAGAACAACGTCCAGTATTGGGCCCCTACTTAAACAAGATGGGTCCTACACAGATGACAACAAGGAAATGAGTGAGCTACTCAAGTCCCAATATGACTCAGTTTTTAGCAAGCCGCTAACCAGACTGAGAGTCGAAGATCAAAATGAATTTTTTATGAGAGAGCCACAAAATTTGATTAACACAAGCCTATCCGATGTTATCCTGACGCCAAATGACTTCGAACAGGCGATAAATGACATGCCCATGCACTCTGCCCCAGGGCCAGACTCATGGAACTCTGTGTTCATCAAGAACTGCAAGAAGCCCCTATCACGAGCCTTTTCCATCCTATGGAGAGGGAGCATGGACACGGGGGTCGTCCCACAGTTACTAAAAACAACAGACATAGCCCCACTCCACAAAGGGGGCAGTAAAGCAACAGCAAAGAACTACAGACCAATAGCACTAACATCCCATATCATAAAAATCTTTGAAAGGGTCCTAAGAAGCAAGATCACCACGCATCTAGAAACCCATCAGTTACACAACCCAGGGCAACATGGGTTTAGAACAGGTCGCTCCTGTCTGTCTCAACTATTGGACCACTACGACAAGGTCCTAAATGCACTAGAAGACAAAAAGAATGCAGATGTAATATATACAGACTTTGCAAAAGCCTTCGACAAGTGTGACCATGGCGTAATAGCGCACAAAATGCGTGCTAAAGGAATAACAGGAAAAGTCGGTCGATGGATCTATAATTTCCTCACTAACAGAACACAGAGAGTAGTCGTCAACAGAGTAAAGTCCGAGGCAGCTACGGTGAAAAGCTCTGTTCCACAAGGCACAGTACTCGCTCCCATCTTGTTCCTCATCCTTATATCCGACATAGACAAGGATGTCAGCCACAGCACCGTGTCTTCCTTTGCAGATGACACCCGAATCTGCATGACAGTGTCTTCCATTGCAGACACTGCAAAGCTCCAGGCAGACATCAACCAAATCTTTCAGTGGGCTGCAGAAAACAATATGAAGTTCAACGATGAGAAATTTCAATTACTCAGATATGGTAAACATGAGGAAATTAAATCTTCATCAGAGTACAAAACAAATTCTGGCCACAAAATAGAGCGAAACACCAACGTCAAAGACCTGGGAGTGATCATGTCGGAGGATCTCACCTTCAAGGACCATAACACTGTATCAATCGCATCTGCTAGAAAAATGACAGGATGGATAATGAGAACCTTCAAAACTAGGGAGGCCAAGCCCATGATGACACTCTTCAGGTCACTTGTTCTATCTAGGCTGGAATATTGCTGCACACTAACAGCACCTTTCAAGGCAGGTGAAATTGCCGACCTAGAAAATGTACAGAGAACTTTCACGGCGCGCATAACGGAGATAAAACACCTCAATTATTGGGAGCGCTTGAGGTTCCTAAACCTGTATTCCCTGGAACGCAGGAGGGAGAGATACATGATTATATACACCTGGAAAATCCTAGAGGGACTAGTACCGAACTTGCACACGAAAATCACCCACTACGAAAGCAAAAGACTTGGCAGACGATGCACCATCCCCCCAATGAAAAGCAGGGGTGTCACTAGCACGTTAAGAGACCATACAATAAGTGTCAGGGGCCCGAGACTGTTCAACTGCCTCCCAGCACACATAAGGGGGATTACCAACAGACCCCTGGCAGTCTTCAAGCTGGCACTGGACAAGCACCTAAAGTCAGTTCCGGATCAGCCGGGCTGTGGCTCGTATGTTGGTTTGCGTGCAGCCAGCAGCAACAGCCTGGTTGATCAGGCTCTGATCCACCAGGAGGCCTGGTCTCAGACCGGGCCGCGGGGGCGTTGACCCCCGGAACTCTCTCCAGGTAAACTCCAGGTATATATATATATATACATATATATATACATATATATATATATATATATATACATATATATATATATATATATATATATATATATATATATATACCGTGAGAGAGAATATTTATTTCCTTTTATCAGTTATTAACTTTTCCTTCCTGTATTTAATTGTTTAAGCAAAAATTCCTTCATCTCTTTTATTCTAGTAATTATTTTGTAAAGCAATTATCATTTGTTTTGTTTTTTTCTAAGTTCTCTCCTAACCGGTTTTTAATTAATTTCCTAAATTCATCCAGATGCCTGCCTTCCGCGAACTTTTTTTGGATGATTGTCTCAGGGATTTAGGAGATTAAGGATGAGAGAGAGATTACATCTTACAAGCTAAAAGTTGTAATGCTACTTCGGCTGATTTATAAATCCTGGCTCTAGAAAATTATTTATTTTAGAGTTTATTCCCACCTGACTGTTTTTTTTTTATATAATTTAACACCATTAAAGGGGAGATGAATGGAGTCGTGTTGGTGCTGAAGGGTTCTTGATCCATGGAGCTACAGCTGCCCTCCAGTTCGATCGAACCTGATTCCCTTTCATTTTCTACTCGTTGAATAACTATTTAGGATTTAGTACTACCCTTTGAATATAATAATAATAATAGTAGTGGTTGTAATAGTAAAAATGATAATATTTATTATTAATATAAATGTGTGATAAAGAAATAAGGAAACCGAATTGATAAAATCTACATTTCAGTCGTCAAGTGCTTTAGACACCATCATTATCTATCTATCGTTACGTTTTGGAATCACCATCATCTTTTTTCACTGTTTTTATGTCTCCGTATATCTGTATCTGCCTCCCCCCCCCCCTCTCTCTCTCTCTCTCTCTCTCTCTCTCTCTCTCTCTTCCTTTTTAATCTATTTACACATTCTCTCCTCTCACTCTCTCCCTTACATTAATTCCCATTCATCTTTGCGAATTCCTTTAATAGTTATCGTCTTCCACTCCATTTCTCCTCCAGCTTATCATAACCTTTATCGCTGCATGCCTTCACCTCTGTATCTTCACATAAATTCCTTCAGAGAAAGTTCATAGCAATCACCATATTACAAGAAATATATTGTACACATCATGTCACCATAAACCTTAACATCATTTTAATCATTGTCATCACTATGATTATCATTATCATTCTTGTCACTGTCATAAGGCACTGTCAGTATCATTGTGATTTTTACCGTCATCATTACTACCACTACTACTACTACTACTATTACTACTAATAATAATACTAATACTACTACTACTACTACTACTACAACTACTACTACTAACCCCACCTGTAGCCCCGCCAGATCTATATATTTTTTTGCATCTTTCATACTTTTCATTGGGGTACCAAATTTATCAAAAATTAGAGCCAATCAACCCAAACCGATGACATATTCGGAATCAGCACCACAAACTTACCCTAAAATCTTTGCAATATCGTTGACCAGAAAATGAGTGTTGCCCAGTCATGTATGATTAATAACAAACGATCATAAACTGACCGATGATTATACTTTAAGAAAATTGATGTTTTGTCTTGAGGACCGGTTGTGGATAGTGGTTCTTGAGCGCCGGTTGTGGATGGTGTATTTTGAAGAGTGGTTGTGGATGGTGGTTCTTGAGCGCCGGTTGTGGATGGTGTATTTTGAAGAGTGGTTGTGGATGGTGGTTCTTGAGCGCCGGTTGTGGATGGTGTATTTTGAAGAGTGGTTGTGGATGGTGGTTCTTGAGCGCCGGTTGTGGATGGTGTATTTTGAAGAGTGGTTGTGGATGGTGGTTCTTGAGCGCCGGTTGTGGATGGTGTATTTTGAAGAGTGGTTGTGGATGGTGGTTGTTGAGGACGGGTTGTAGATAACGTATTTTGAGGACATATTGTAGGTGCCGTATTTTGACGTCGGATTGTATTTGTTGTACATTGAGGTCAGAATATAGGTGTTGTATTTTAAAGTCGGGTTGTAAGTGCCTTATTTTAAGGCCGGGTTGCAGGTGTTGTATTTTGAAGTCTTGTTGTATATGTTGTATTTTGAGAAACGGTTTTAGATATATTTTGAGGACTGGTTGTAAATGTATTTTGGACTAATTATAGGTGTTTCATTTGATTGCAGATTTGTATTTCAAGTACTGATTTTTAACTTCGTATTTTGAGGGAGAGATATAATACAAGCACTGTGCCTTATAACGAAAAGATTACTGCATTATACAACATCATCCCAAGCCTCATTATATCCAGTGTTGTTTGCATTAAACTCATTGTGAGAGCCTTTTATCAGATAATTGGGAAAGTGTTGAATGCAAAAAAGGAAAATCCTTAACATCTGACCCATTCGAAGCCCCGGTTTATCATTGTAAATTTTGCTAATTAGCACATAACATTTTTTTTGCCAATGTTGAATGCATGGCTGTCTGCTTTATTACTGTTTGTGGAGGTGGAAATATATAGCTGGGATTATTTTGTGTGTGTGTGTGTGTTTTTTAATGAGAGGTTTCCGTGTGGAGAATTTGTGTTTCATATCTAATGTACGTTCAGTGGAATTTTGTTGACGTTGAAGACGTTCATGGGCGCTCACACATGCACACGCACGCACAAACACACAATCAGTGTAGTCAGTGCAGAGGCGGGCTCAGGAGCTGTGAATCGACCCTTGCAACTACAAATAGATGAGTACACACACACGCGCGCGAAGAAGCGGGGCTAGAAGCTATGATTCGACCCCTGCAAGCACAAATAGGTACGTACAGAGCCGCCAATCAAAACCTAAGCTGTTCCACAGCAACATTGGAAGAAAAATTACGAGAAAGAATCAAGCGATAACATTGAAGAAATAAATTCACTAACAGGTATAACAACCTGTGCATTAAGCTCAACAGAAGATTTCAATTTTTAATAAATGAGAATAAATTTTTAATAAATGAGAATAAATCAAATGGAAGTGAGAAATAATGAAACTACTTATGAGGGAGTGAGGGGGATTATAATTTGTACCATAATTTCTAAAGAGGAGGAGAGGTAAATCAGTGGAAGGATTTGTTCAGATGACCTAAAGCTCCAGTGGCGGGTTATCACATGACTTAATATATACCGTGTGTGTGTGTGTGTGTGTGTGTGTGTGTGTGTGTGTGTGTGTGTGTGTGTGTGTGTGTGTGTGTGTGTGTGTGTGTGTGTGTGTGTGTGTGTGTGTACTCACCTAGTTGTACTCACCTAGTTGAGGTTGCGGGGGTCGAGTCCGAGCTCCTGGCCCCGCCTCTTCACTGATCGCTACTAGGTCACTCTCCCTGAGCCGTGAGCTTTATCATACCTCTGCTTAAAGCTATGTATGGATCCTGCCTCCACTACATCGCTTCCCAAACTATTCCACTTACTGACTACTCTGTGGCTGAAGAAATACTTCCTAACATCCCTGTGATTCATCTGTGTCTTCAGCTTCCAACTGTGTCCCCTTGTTACTGTGTCCAATCTCTGGAACATCCTGTCTTTGTCCACCTTGTCAATTCCTCTCAGTATTTTGTATGTCGTTATCATGTCCCCCCTATCTTTCCTGTCCTCCAGTGTCGTCAGGTTGATTTCCCTTAACCTCTCCTCGTAGGACATACCTCTTAGCTCTGGGACTAGTCTTGTTGCAAACCTTTGCACTTTCTCTAGTTTCTTTACGTGCTTTGCTAGGTGTGGGTTCCAAACTGGTGCCGCATACTCCAATATGGGCCAAACGTACACGGTGTACAGGGTCCTGTGTGTGTGTGTGTGTGTGTGTGTGTGTGTGTGTGTGTGTGTGTGTGTGTGTGTGTGTGTGTGTGTGTGTGTGTATGCTGATAATTTAATCCCAATTTTAGGGACCACAGTGTAAAATAGAAGTTTGTGTATATCGGAGGGTGAGTGGGGGAGGGAAGAGGAGCGAATGGTGAAATGGCGAGGAAAAGAGAATGGTAATGGGGAAAAAGTTGCCATATGAAAGGTTTTTGCAAAGCAGAAGTATCATAAATAAGATAGAGAATATTTGGAGTAAAAGAGAGGTTAAGAGAGTGGTGAGGAAGTGTACAACGGCAGAATGAGTGGTGGAGGCTTAAAAAGCCTGGATAATGGATTTAACAGCCAAAAACGGAAGGAAGTTATTAGATAGGGAGGAGAAGTTATTGATAAGATGAAGATAATATTTTGAGGAGTTTTAAAATGTTGATAAAGAGAGAGTGCAGGATTAAAATATAAAGAATTTAATGAAAAGTGGGAGTTGTCTCAGTTGCTTTTTGCAGATTCTGAATAGAAGTTGCAATGGTTGGTGAACGAATTTGGGAGGGTGTATAAAAGAAGAAAATTAAAATTGAGCATCAGAAAGAACACTGTGAGAATAGCCAAAAATTTAGGTAATGAAAGATTGTATATCAGATATGTCAGATTGAAAAGAAGGAGAATGGAGAAAGTGAATGTGCTCATAATAGGGAGTTGACATATCAGCAGACGGGTCTATGAAAGATGAGGGGAACCACAGAACTGACTAAGGAAAAAAAGATGAGTGGTGCATGGAGACATCTGTAGAGACAAGGAACGTTATCCATGGAAGCAAAAAGGGGAATGAATGTAGCATAATATAGTGATACACTTACATGGGTGTGAAACACAGTAGAGAAGAAGTCATCTCTGAGGGCATTGTGTGGTGCGAATATTATGCAGAGAATTAGTATTCTGGAGATCAAGAGGAGCTGCAGAGTTTCTAACAGTATTATCCAGAGGGCTGAAGAAGGATTTTTAAGTTGTTTTAGACATTTAGAGAGGATGGACCAAAATAGGATGAATTGGAGGATGTATAAATCTGTAATGGTGGGAAGGAGGAGTATGGATCGTTCAGGAAATGATGGGGGAAGAGGGTAAAAGAGGTTTTGTATACGAGGGGTTTGAACATCCAACAAGCATATAAGATAGTGGAAGTGAGCTAAGAAACATTTATGAAGGGATTCAGGGAAACCTGTTAGCCGGACTTGAGTCCTGGAGGTGTGTGGTACAGTACCTGCACTCCGAAGGATCGGTGGAGATATTATAGTTTGGAGGGGCATCTGAGTTGTAGTGCTGGGAGACCTTCGACAAGACAATGTATTGAAACATATTAAAAGTGTTTCTTCTTTTTCGGGTTACCCTTCCTTGGTGGGAGACAGCCGGTGTGGTGTTAAAAAAAATATGGTGTTTTTGTGTATCTGAGTAAAATCAACATGTTATTAACAAAAACAGTCGGAATTCTGAATTTCTGAAGATGGCTTATTAACTGATTGTAACCAAGGAATTTTACTCTCATCTTTACAAATGTTTCCATTTGCGCTATTTATCTTTACTTAACTTCGGTTAACTATTTAGGTTTAATTATCTATTAATTAAAATTAACCAATAAAACAAATACAGTAAACAAACGATAAAAAATAGAGCCGAGCTAACAGGAAACAGGGACACACAAGCACACAAGTAAATACAGTCAAATCATTGTTTACCGTTCGTGAATCTGGCCTTGACCTTTATTAAGAGGATGGGCTGCTACACTGTAAACACTGCGCTCTGTTTATATGTGCCTTATCTGCATTTATATATATATATATATATATATATATATATATATATATATATATATATATATATATATATATATATATATATATATATATATATATATATATATATATATATATATATATATATATATATATATATATATGTCGTGCCGAATATGTAAAACTGGCCAATTAGCAAGAACTCACTTAAAATTAAGTCCTTTCTAAAATTTTCTCTTGAACGTTTAAAGATATATTTTTTTCATTAATGTTAATGTAGAAATTTTTAATTTTGCACCAAAAGAATCTTTGAAAACTTACCTAACCTTATTATAAAAAGTGCAATTTATTTTAGCCTAATCCAATTCAAAGTATTTTAAATACGTTTACAATAATTTAGTACTAAACAAACACAATCAAATATATTTTTTTCGCTAGGTTCTGAATGATTTTGCCGAAATTATTGCATAAACAAATTTTCACTTGTCCTATATGGCAAGATGAGCGTTGCTATTTAAGCCAAGATCGCAAGTTCTGCCTATTCGGCACGACATATATATATATATAAATATATATATATATATATATATAAATAAATTTATATATATATATATATATATATATATATATATATATATATATATATATATATATATATATATATATATGTATATATATATATATATATATATATATATATATGTGTATGTATATATGCAATAAGATCACAGTAAACAGGTGATTTCAGAATATGCAAAACAACCACTCAGAAAGAATAGAGAAATTCCAAGCGCTTTCGTGACTACTCACATTATCAAGGAACTATTCATAGTTCCTTGATAATGTGAGTAGTCACGAACGCGCTTGGAATTTCTCTATTCTTTCAGAGTGTTTTTTTGCATGCATGTATGTATATATATATATATATATATATATATATATATATATATATATATATATATATATATATATATATATATATATATATATATATATATATATAATGTCGTGCCGAATTTGTAAAACTGATCAATTAGCGAGAACTCATTTAAAACTAAGTCCTTTCTAAAATTTTCTCTTATACGTTTAAAGATATATTTTTTCATTAATGTTAATGTAAAAAAAATTTAATTTTGCTCCAAAAAAATCTTAGAAAACTTACCTAACCTTATTATAACAAGAACAATTTATTTTAGCCTAACTCAACTAAATATATTTTAGATTTGTTTACAGTAATTTAATACTAAACAAACACAGTGAAATATATTTTTTTCGTTAGGTTCAGAATGATTTTGGCGAAATTATTGCATACACAAATTTTCACTTGTCCTATATGGCAAGATGAGAGTTGCTTTTTAAGCCAAGATCGCAAGTTCTGCCTATTCGGCACGATATATATATATATATATATATATATATATATATATATATATATATATATATATATATATATATATATATATATATATATATATATATATACATATATATTTATATATATATATATATATATATATATATATATATATATATATATATATATATATATATATATATATATATATATATATATATATATATATATATATATATATAATCTGTCGTGCCGAATAAGTAAAACTTCTGATTTTGGCTTAATAGCAACGATTTCTTGCCGAATAGGGGAAGCGAAAATCTGTGTATGCAATAATTTCGCAAAAATCATTCTGAACCTAACGAAAAAAAATATATATTTCATTGTGTTTGTTTATTATTAAATTGCGCTTGTTATAATAAGATTAGGCAAGCAGTAACATATGTTACCATTCCATCTTTAAAATGTTCAGTTCACCTTTAACTTCTAACTAATGTGACTAATGTGTCGAATTTTCTTGTCCATTTGACTTCTATTCGCGGAATGGCGCTGGGAGTATTATTGGCAAACTTCTTCACTTTCTTTTTTTTTTTTTACCATGTTGTGGAACTCTCCCTTCCTCCCACCTCACCCTTCCGCTTTCTCCCACTCAAGCACATCTCCCTCTCTTATTTTTTTTCGTGTTTTTTCTCCTTATATTTCTCTAGTTCTCGGCTCATCCCATTCCTTTCCTAAGCCTCAACCTCATTCTCCTGTAGAAGATAAAATCAAAGAAAATAAAGGAAAGAAAAGAATTTTATAGTCCAGAGTAGACAATAAGACCGTCCCATCAACACCACTACTCTGATTTCACCTTGATCTTAAGGAAGTGTAAGAAATAGAAGTAGTAGTAGCAGCAATAGTATCATCACCAGTATCATAAGCAATTACAGCAGCAACAACAGCAGCAGCAGGAGCAGCAGGAACACCAGCACCACCAGCCCCAAAACTATAAGCATTAGCACCACCGGCTCCAGCACCAGACCACGATCACCAACATACTGTGACCTCACCTCGATCTCAAGGAAATACCACCACCACTACAAAGTTACGGCGAATGAACGGATGGAGTCAGCTAAAAGATCGAGACACTAGGTTTGCATTGAAGCTTTAATTACGGCCTTAGGTCCATGTTTGGACTTTATAGTGTATGAAGAAACGTCTTAACAAAGGACTCACTGCAGACATAGAATTTTAATTGCACCGTTGAAGAGGTTGCCGAGATATTAAAAACAAAGGATATGACTTCGTTAATCACACTGTAGATCACCAGCACTGGAACATCCCTTAATGACCATGTATAACCAAGCAGAGTAAACCTTTATTGTCATCGAAGTTTAGCGTAGGTATGAGATTTATGCCTGATCGAGTTTTTCCAAGACTTTATCAAGTGTTTTGAAATAATTACTTTCTCTGCATTGCATGTCTTTATACCCACTTGTCGGCTTCTTGTTACAGTCACTTGCACGTGAATAAGCCTTAAGGTCATTCACTAACAGGTATCTTCACAGGAGAATACAAGGGCCCTGAAAACCTTAGCTGTTCATTGCAACGTATTAGTGCCAGGCAACTGGCATTATTCTTACCAACGTCCTTTAATTCTGGCTAACACAGGGTAAATGACCACTTTTGTACCAATTCACAAACGAAAACCTGGACGATGACCAGCAAGTGCAGCCCAATATTGCTTCACTTTCTGATAAAATCAACTTTACATTAAATTGCAGAGAAAATGGCAGCAATTTCTTTTGTGTTAGCATTTCCTGTATGAGAACCAACATTGCCTCACACAAAAAAATAGTTGAAGCTTATATCGTGTTAGCTGTCTCCGTTGTGTAGTCTCAGCCACTAGACGACTCCAGGACCAGAAGAAACTTCACGGGACGCTGCAGATTTATTCCACAAACATGTTACAACAATCTTCTGGCAACAGTGAGAGCTACTGTGTCAACATGTAGGAGGGAAGTGTGCTTGGTTCATTGTTATGGTTTATTTTATTCAACGTGCTAGAGAGAGAGAGAGAGAGAGAGAGAGAGAGAGAGAGAGAGAGAGAGAGAGAGAGAGAGAGAGAGAGAGAGAGAGAGAGACAGACAGACAGAAAGACAGACAGACAGACAGACAGAATGAAGATACCAAACCAGAAAATAAAAAACCCTAGAAATTAGGGGAACAAGAAGAATATAACTAGAATAAATAGACAAACTACATAAGGAAAAGGGAGACAAAATACAAAAAATCTTACAGAAAGAAACTTATTTTTTACAAACAGTATTGTATTACAATATTTTCGTATAAGCACAGTGCAAGAATATATCGTAGAGAAATATACACAGAAAATGTGTAGCAGAGAAAATGTTACGAGATAAAGTTTTTAAAAAAAAACACAGCGACTGAGTCAGAGCCAAGAGTCACAACACAGCCACAGCCAGGAGCTCTGTGCAACGTTTCCCAGCATCACAGTAGCAGCCAGGAGCTCTCTGCAACGTTTCCCAGCAACACAGCAGCAGCCAGGAGCTCTGTGCAACGTTTCCCAGCATCACAGTAGCAGCCAGGAGCTCTCTGCAACGTTTCCCAGCAACACAGCAGCAGCCAGGAGCTCTGTGCAACGTTTCCCAGCATCACAGTAGCAGCCAGGAGCTCTCTGCAACGTTTCTCAGCAACACAGCAACAGCCAGAAGCTCTGTGCAACGTTTCCCAGCATACAGTAGCAGCCAGGAGCTCTCTGCAACGTTTCTCAGCAACACAGCAGCAGCCAGAAGCTCTGTGCAAAGTTTCCCAGCATCACAGTAGCAGCCAGGAGCTCTCTGCAACGGCTTCACAGTAACAGCCACAAACTCCATGCAGCCTCGCAGTGACACAGCAACAGTCCTAAATTCCCTGTAGCCTCACGACACAGCAGCAGCCTCAGGCTCTGTGAAGCCTCACTACAACAGCAGCAGCCACAATCACCGTGAAGCCTCACAACAGCAAAGGTAGCCACAAACACTGTGAAGCCTCTCACCAACAGTAAATTCGGCCACAGGGACACTGAAGCCTCATAACAAAAGCAATGACAACCAAACGCTCTTCGAAGCTTCACAACACCAATGACAGCGACAAGTACTGTGAAGCCTCACAGAAAAGACAGCCACAAGCAGTGTGAAGCCTCACAATAAGAGCAAAGACAGTTTGTAGATGAATGGTTCAGAGAACCGACATGTTGATAAATTAGACACATGTGCAACTCTTGGGTATCTTTATTGAGGAAACGTTTCGCCACACAGTGGCTTCATCAGTCCATACATAGGAGAAACTTGAAGAACAGGAGGAGAATGAGGTAATCAGTCCCTCAACCTTGAGTCGATGTGTTCAGTCCATCATCAAGATTGATGGACTGAACACATCGACTCAAGGTTGAGGGACTGATTACCTCATTCTCCTCCTGTTCTTCAAGTTTCTCCTATGTATGGACTGATGAAGCCACTGTGTGGCGATACGTTTCCTCAATAAAGATACCCAAGAGTTGCACATGTGTCTAATTTATCAGCAAAGACAGTTACAAGAACTGTGAAGCCTCACATCAACAGGAAGTTAATATAACACAAGACCTGATATTCAATAGTGCCAACTCGGAAAGCAGCACCAGCTACATAACAGCAACATGGACAACAACAACCTGAGCAACAACTGCAACATGAGCAACAACTGCAACATGAGCAACAACTGCAACATGAGCAACAACTGCAACATGAGCAACAACATGAAGAACAGGTTTTACAAACAACTTTAATTCCTAGTAGGATTATCTACGGGAGGAGGAGGAGGAGAAGGAGCAGGAGGAGGAGAAGGAGCAGGAGTAGGAGGAGGAGAAGGCGTAGAAAGAGCAGAAAGTGGAGAAGGAGCAACAGGAGGAGGAGGAGGAGGAGAAGGAGGAGCAGGTGGAAGAGAAAGAGGAGCAGGAGGTGGAGAAGGAAGAGCGGGAGAAGGAGCAGGAGCAGGAGCAGGAGTAAGAGAAGGATGAGCAGGAGGTGGAGGAGGAGGAGGAGGAGCAGGAGGAATAGGTGGAGGAGGAGGAGAAGGAGCAGGAGCAGGAGGTGGAGGAGGGGGAGGAGGAGGAGAAGGAGCAGGAGGTGGAGGAGGAGCAGGAGGAGGAGGAGGAGCAGGAGGAGCAGGAGGAGGAGAAGGAGCAGGAGGTGGAGGAGGAGGAGAAGGAGCAGGAGGTGGAGGAGGAGGATGAGCAGGAGCAGGAGCAGGAGCAGGAGCAGGAGCAGGAGCAGGAGCAGGAGTAGGAGTAGGAGGAAGAGGAGGAGGAGAAGGAGGCGAAGATGGATGAGGAAGATGAGGAGGTCCATAGTGGATGAGACGGAAGGGACTAAGGAGAGATAGTGAGGAGGTGGAAAGGAAAAAATGGTGGGGGAAAGTGCAGTGGGAGAAAAATGAAGAGAATAAAGAAGAGACAATACAGAAAAGGAGGAAAAAAGGAAGATACAAAATGAGGAGAAAGAGGAAATGTTGAAGGAAAATTATTACTAGTTGAGGAGAGAGAGAAAAACACAGAGAGGAAGAAGAAAAAAATAGTAGAAAGAAGGAAAAAAATGTGAAAGTGGGAAGGAATAAAAACAAAATGTGAATTTAGAATCAAAATTATTACGACTTAAGGAAAAAAAACAGATACAGCGACAAAGGAGAAAAAAGTAGTAGAACGAGAAGGAGAATGAAGGGAGAATAAATGGGAGTGAAAAATTAAAAAAAAAAAACTATGAAGAAGAAAGGAGAATAGGAGAGAGAAAAAAAAACTTCTTCAGGAAACCCAGTGTCCCTAATACTCTCCCATCCTATTACATATATTCCCAAGAAATGTCACAAACTTTTCAATATCTTCCTTTAGGGAAAGAAGCCTCCCACCTTATGTCACTGAATGTCATCATTGAGAACCCTCACCGTCTGGGAGGCTTCCATAGCTTCCTATACCAGGTATAATTCCCCCGTAACTCTAGAGACACAGTATTCCCACTCACAGTAACACTAAATAACTTGAGGAGAATATTTTCCAATTTTTTTTACTGCTTCAGCAGGGCGTAAACTTCGTCTCAAAGGCCAGCGCTCATACTAAAGTGAATTTTGTAGATAAAATCATTAATTTGAGAGAGTCTCCAAGTTGACCATCTTTACTGGCCATCACTACTCAGAACGCTGAATTTTAATGCCCACTTATTGGAGCTTCACTATTTTTTGTGCCCTAAAGTATTTTGTTTCACCTCATAAAGCTCTATTGTATGACGGGTTTAGCATTTTTTTTAAATTTAAAAATATTTTTAATAAGAATAATTAGCTGCTGTATATCCAATAAACTTTGTGAAAGCTAATTTTTATTTCGGCATCATTAAGATGAATTATTTAAGCAGTAATATGTAACATTAATTACTATTATACAAATCTATTTACATATAAAACAAAGTTATAATCAGTTTTTGGGTTTTCTAGCTACGTAATATAATAAATATTTCTATAATCATAACTATATGTGTTAGAATATTCAAAGTTTAATTCTTCCTCACTTTAAGTTGCTTAGCTAATTAGATTTATAGCTTAACGACGACATGAAGGTCATTATCGTTGCAGCTAACTTGTTCACCAGCTTACATATGCACAGATACTCACGAAGGAGACACTAGTGGAACACTTGGGTATTTTTACTGTGGAAACGGTTTTTTTAGTCTAGTACTGAGATGAATGGTGGAGGGTGAGAAGGCGTTTCAGGTAATCAGTCACTCGGCCTGGAGTCGACGTGCTGAGTCCATCAATTCTGATGGACTGATTGGTGAACTGAACACTTGGACTCCAGGCTGGACTGGACTGAGGAAGCCACTGGTGAGCGAAACGTTTTTCACCATAAATATACCCATGTTTTTCACAAGCGTCTCGCTCAGCAACTTGTCGGTTTTCTGAACCAATTATATAGAACAGATTCACACACATATCAGTGTATATATATCTTTCCTTCATTTTATTAACTAATTATATGCAAATACCAACCGGTTCCCATTGGCACTCTCGTCTTGAACTGATGATGACACCTGAAATTTATTTATAATATTTACATAAACGTAGTTCCATTAGACTGTCAACTACCTTACGAAAAATCAGCACTTCCAATACCAGAATTAAATGTAACAAATATCATACGGTAAAAGCCTACGATGTCCGGCTCAGTGTTTGCAAAACTCAGCACTGAGGAGAAAATTGATGAGACTTACTCTACGTATTATATCTCTTTACAACACTTGTCGACAGTGCACCATCTGAGAGTGAAAACATTTACCAAGTGAATATTGATTCAGGGTCTGCTATGCAGTAGAGTATAAAACTGAGGTTTGTTGTCTATGGGTATCTTTGTTGTGATACAGAGGGGGATATATATTTTTGTGTGAAATTGAAGCAACGGTAGGGAAAGGGAGAGTGGGGAATGAAATTGGAGTATTTAAAATTGAGAGAGAGAGAGAGAGAGAGAGAGAGAGAGAGAGAGAGAGAGAGAGAGAGAGAGAGAGAGAGAGAGAGAGAGAGAGAGAGAGAATCACTAGGAAATTAAAAAAAAAGGGGGACTACTGTCAGCATAGTAAAGTAGAAGGGTTTGTTCCTACTCTCAACTCCCTTCGATATCACTATGGTTATAACAAAAAGTACTTTAGGTGAAAATAAATACCATGCTGTAACGCATTTAATACACAGAGAATAAATAAGGAATAAGACTTTATAACACAGACTTAACACCGGTTTCTACTACAATTACTAAACTGACTATTTTTTTTATCTTGAAAATTTTGAGAAGATATTTAGCCTGATTCACTTCTTTGATTTGGCTGTTGCTAGGAATCGCAAAATAATATGCTCTTGGGTAATAAATTTATATATCTTGTAGAAACCAGAGCGTCCCCTTTCTCTACCTCGTCCATACAACAATCAATGATTATTATCAATAGATGTAGTTATCATTGTGAATATAAAGGCATAAATAACAAAAAGGCACAATACCGTGACTGGAACGATACACAAATAACCCGCACATAAAAGAGAGAAACGTCGTCGTAAGCTTCTCTCTTTTATGTTCGGGTTATTTGTGTAAAGGCATAATGCTGAAACGAGTAAATATAAAGAAAAGAGGATACAGAACAAGATCTTACTGGGACCACGTTTCCCTCAGCCCAGAGCCAAACATAGTCCCATGAAAAGCTGGTCTGTATACTGTGTCTTTATCCTCACACTATCTTCGCGTTATCTCAGAGTTAAGGAGATAACAATGGACTTAGGACCTCGGGGTGGCAATACTCTTCATTCTCTCCATTTTCTTGGGTATTCTTTGTGGGTGAGCCTCAGGGTTCAGGGTTCACTGTCAAAATCTCGCTGAAAATTCATTTCTCCTCAGCCAATATTGTAAGCCTCGTGAAGCAGACTTCCAGGAATTTATTCAATGTGTTTATAGATTGGCCTTTGTATTGCGTTAATTGAATTCATTGTTCACAAGCCGTTTTTTGAAGCTTTTTCATAGTGGATTGAATTGTATTTTCGCTTGCAACATCAGAAGGCAGTTATCGCCTGAGCTTGCTACCATCTGCAGCTCATAAGACTGCCATCCCCACGAGTCCCATTGAGGCGGGGTAGATGGCAGACCAGAGGCCTAGCTTCTCCCTACGAGCCCCGTGAGGGCGGGGAATGTGGCTAGGCCTGGGGACACTTGGTCCCAAAGATGAGGAGGCACTTGTCCTTCCTCCCATGGGAGACTTAAGTCTCGAGACACTCCCCAGATAGGGAGCCAAGGCCGGGTCACCACTACTTGGAAAAGACCCGGGCCGGGAGAATACCGGTGAATAAATAAAAAAAAAAAAAAGAAGGCAGTTCATTCAGGTGTTGCATGATTTTGCAACGAGAAACCAATCGTCTTATTTGTATGAAATGGTACGTTAAGTTTTATACCGTTATATTTAGCTTTGCAGAATCGCTTTGCACTGCATTTATGTCCTGATTTTCTTTATTGTTTTATTGTCGGTACTAGTTAGAAGCCCTTATCTAGTGTACATTGATGTTTTGATATAACCTGAAGTAGAACCATTATCTTGTGGCGTCCGTATCGTTACCGATGCTTTGTAATTCAGTTTTGGATTACTTAACTGCTGGGAACTGTAAATTGCTTGTGCTGTGTTGTGCCAAGAATTGTAATAAACGAATAAGAACATAAGAACATAAGAATGTAGGAACACTGCAGAAGGCCTACTGGCCCATACGAGGCAGGTCCTTATCAAAACGACATCTGAGAACATAAGAGAACATAAGAACATAAGAGAGAACATAAGAACATAAGAGAATACAGCTAATGGAGTGATCAAGTCATGAGGCCTAAGTCTGACGATCCTAAAAGTGACAGTTCATTACTTTACCACTACACCAAAGAATTATTTAATTGACATCTATGCTTTTAATTTTTTAGCTAATACCTCCACATACTTTTTCATCGGTCATGTTAGCTCGAGACTTTTCGCTCAAAAAAATGTCCTCGTATATAATATTATAGAAAAAAGCATAACTTTACCCTACATGCCTACAACAACAAAAAAATATCCACAACTCTTCTGAATATTAATACAGTCGGGCAGAAATTTAATGTGCTTTCCCCTTACCTATTTTTTCTAATTGAAACTAAGTGAATCCAAACACATAGTTTCTTGTAGAAAGAGAGAAAGAGAAAGATGAAACAGGCAACAGATAAAGTGTTAAAGAAACTGAATGTACTTGTGTATATGTATACATGTGTATGTTTTGAATGCTTAGAGTTCATGTATTTTGTAAGATGTTATTAAGGGAGAGTATCTGTTTATGCATTTGTATGAGAGAAAATATATATAAGTGCATGTGAGCTCCAAGCGCCATTTAACACCAACATAGGCTACCGCACGCTCCCGTGTGCACTCACGTATGCGCGCGCGCACATGCACACGCACGCAATGGTGTGCCAGCGCGCGCGTGTGTGTGTGTGTACGTGGGTTATGAGCTTGTGTGTGTGTATGTGTGTGCGCGAGTGTGTGCACATCAACAGTACAACTGGGGCACGAGTAAAATAATCAGTGTTAAATGATACAATAAAATCGAAGGTAATAATGAGAGAACCTGTCTGAACATTCGTAGTTATCAAGAGAAAGCAAATAAATGAATGGATTCAAGAATTGGATTTAAATAAAGAAATAAAATCAAATTATAAAGAATTTGGCTTTAAATCTGTATGATTGCCTCAGTGCAAGATCTGCTAATTAATGAATCAGGAGTGTGGAGAAATTTTCTCCAGGAGTGGGGTATCAGCCCCCTTCAGCCCCTTCAGCCCCTTTCAGCCCTGAGGGGCCCAGCCCTCTCAGAAGGGGCAAATATCTTGTTTACTGTTACAGCAAGTAATTGATCCCAGATGCAGTACCAGTATACGACCTGTGGTCAAGCGACCGCCGCTCCTTGCAGTCCAGTGTTGCAGAGTGTATTTTAATAAGAGACAGTACATCTCTTACCTTAGCAGGACAATTAAGGAAAATCCTGCTCCCACTTTATTACCATAGTAAAGATAGTGGACATTGTTGTCTATGCTTAAGACAGCAAGAATCAAACATTCTGATTTGCTTCATCGAGGAAGTGGCAAGGAAGCAAAAGTACTATGTCAGCTTTTCCTTTGTGCTAGGGGTAGTGACGGCGTGGGGCGTTGTGGCGTCTTCAGATTACTTTTGACTCTACTGAGAGTGACACTGACGCCAGGATAACCAACAAAGAACGATTTGTGCGTTAGTGTGAACAAAGTGTCTCACAAAACACAATAAACACTTACAGAGAAGTGTGATCAGCTTCTTTAGTGATAAGATTGTGAACAATAAAGACAAATCTTGTGGAACATAGTGTACCAGTGTGTGTATTCCTAGACTATGGAAGACGTGGACATCCAAGGACACTTCAGCTTCTATCAAGTCACCGATACCTGTAGAAGGTGTGAAGAACACCATAGCTGAAGCTACAAGAGCAAGGTAGGTTACGAATTTCTTGTAGTACGGGGGACTGTGCAGTTCTTGAGTCGCAAGGAGTTTGTAATCAACCAATAGTCGGCAGTAAGGGGCGGACTTTTGAGTCCACACAAGTAAGTTTGTCAGCCATCAGTGAATGAAATATGCTGACATAACACCCCCTAGGGGTAATTTATAATCTTACAAATTATAACTCATTACAGCCCGTTGAGAGATGACTTCGACAGCTTCTCAAGACCTCGTCTGCAGGGGCGGCTGTGCAGGCGATGAGCTGTCTTTCTAAGTTAAGTTTCCAAGAGTCTCAGACTTATAACCAATATTTGGACACTGTCAAATATAAAGATGGACAGTATTGGGTTAGGTTACCATGGAAATTAAATCCACCACATCTGCCTAGCAATTATCGCATGGCTTTCGGACAGATGAAAGCACAAATACATGAGCTCAGGAAGAATCCAGAGCTACTGATTGTCTATGATAATATCATACAAGAACAGTTGGACAATAAATTCATTGAGGAAGTAGTCGAAGATAAGTTGAAGACAGACGCTCATTATCTCCCGAACCATGGAGTCAGAAAAGAATCTGAAACCACTCCACTACGTGTTGTATATAATTGCAGCGGACGTGCAAATAAAGATGTAGCAAGTCTTAATGATTGTCTAATGACTGGACCCTCACTAACTGAGAAGCTTGGAGACGTGCTTATGAAATTTCGCACAAACCCATATGCCTACACGGCTGATATTTCCAAAGCTTTCTTAAGAGTAGGACTACAAGAAAGAGATAGAGATTATAGTCGATTCTTGTGGCCTGAAAATCCACATGATCCTCAAAGTCCTGTGAAAACTTATCGTTTCAAATCAGTATTATTTGGTGCAACATCCTCTCCATTCTTACTAGAAGCTACTCTAAATACACATTTGAAGAAATCTGAAAGTCCCTTCAAAGAAATCTTAAAGAAAAGTTTCTATGTGGACAATCTTCAAGGTACTGTGAATAAAGAGGAGGATTTGAAATCCTTATACAGAGAAGCTAACAAGGAGATGAAAGAAGCAAATATGCCTCTAAGGATGTGAAATACAAATTCAAAGCAATTAAGGGAACTTATCAAAGAAGATTTCCCTGAAACTGAAATTCCTGATTGCAACAATATGCTGGGACTTAATTGGAACACACAGGAAGATACTTTGAGTCTCAAAAGGATAAACAATAATTCATGCAGTACACTCACTAAACGTAGTGTACTGTCAGAGGTATCACAATGTTTTGATCCTCTAGGACGTCTCACCAATTACCATAAAGGGTAAAATGCTTATGCAAGATGCATGGAAGCTCAAAATTGGATGGGATGAGAACTTGCCTCTAGAAATGAGTCAAGCATGGGATGAAATATCTAGGGAGTTTAAGCAACTTCATCAAATTAAATTTCCCAGACAAATAGGTCAAGAGGGAAACAAGTACACATTACATGTGTTCTGTGATGCGTCAACCAGAGGTTATGGCGCTGTAACTTACATGAGTAGTGCTAAAGGAAGTACACTAATTACTTCAAAGGCCAGGGTAGCACCCTTGAAGGTCAGAACAGCACCACAATTGGAACTGACAGCACTCTATGTAGGTACAAAATTAGCTGTCTATCTCAACAAAGTACTTGAGCATCTCACTATTGAAAAAAACCGTGATCTGGAGTGATAATGAGGCAGTTCTCCAGTGGTTAAGAAATAATAAGAGTAAGTTGGTCTATGTACAGAACAGAGTAGCAGAAATGAAAGAGATGCAGAGAGATTATCTCTTTCTCCACGTCTCTACCCAAGAGAATCCAGCTGACTTGTTGTCACGTGGTGTCCCACTCAAGAAATTTGTGGATAATAAATTATGGCTCCACGGACCGAACTGGCTCTCTAATGAAAATAACTGGCCTCAGCAAAAGACTCACATTATGAAAGAAGAAACAGTCTGCTTGAATACAGCAGAAATAAGTTGTGTAAATACTGCAGACACAACAGAAATAGACAATGATGGATCTAAATACGAATCTTTGGGTAAACTCTTAAGAGTTACAGCTCTTGTCTTTAAATTCATTAAAGGAATAAAACCTGATTATGAATGTCTTGAACCCATTAAATACTGGGTGAAACTAATACAGAAAGATGTTTTCTCTACAGAATATAAATTTCTAGAAACACAAGATAAACCCCCAAAGAAACCTGTCATGATTAATTCTTTAGGACTTTATCTCGACTCAGAAAAGCAAAATGTTGAAAATGGCATTACCAGCTAAGTTTAAATATAGGGAAACTTAACTTAGAAATACAGCTCATCGCCTGCACAGCCGCCCCTGCAGACGAGGTCTAGAGAAGCTGTCGAAGTCATCTCTCAACGGGCTGTAATGAGTTAAAATTTGTAAGATTATAAATTACCCCTAGGGGGTGTTATGTCAGCATATTTCATTCACTGATGGCTGACAAACTTACTTGTGTGGACTCAAAAGTCCGCCCCTTACTGCCGACTATAGGTTGATTACAAGCTCCTTGCGACTCAAGAACTGCGCAGTCCCCCGTACTACAAGAAATTCGTAACCTACCTTGCTCTTGTAGCTTCAGCTATGGTGTTCTTCACACCTTCGACAGGTATCGGTGACTTGATAGAAGCTGAAGTGTCCTTGGATGTCCACGTCTTCCATAGTCTAGGAATACGCATACTGGTACACTATGTTCCACAAGATTTGTCTTTATTGTTCACAATCTTATCACTAAAGAAGCTGATCACACTTCTCTGTAAGTGTTTATTGTGTTTTGTGAGACACTTTGTTCACACTAACGCACAGATCGTTCTTCGTTGGTTATCCTGGTGTCAGTATCACTCTCAGTAGAGTCAAAAATAATCTGAAGACGCCACAACGCCCCACGCCGTCACTGCCCCTAGCACAAAGGAAAAGCTGACATAGCACTTTTGCTTCCTTGCCACTTCCTCGATGAAGCAAAGCAGAATGTTTGATTCTTGCTGTCTTAAGCATAGACAACAATGTCCACTATCTTTACTATGGTAATAAAGTGGGAGCAGGATTTTCCTTAATTGTCCTGCTAAGGTAAGAGATGTACTGTCTCTTATTAAAATACACTCTGCAACACTGGACTGCAAGGAGCGGCGGTTGCTTGACCACAGGTCGTATACTAGTACTGCATCTGGGATCAATTACTCGCTGTAACAGTAAACAAGATATTTGCCCCTTCTGAGAGGGCTGGGCCCCTCAGGGCTGAAAGGGGCTGAAGGGGCGGAAGGGGGCTGAAGGGGGCTGATACCCCCCTCCTGGAGAAAATTTCTCCACAAGGAGATAAAAAGGCACTGACTTAGCTGAAAGATTTAAAAGAACCTGTAATTAAAAGGCAAGATGGTCATAAGAGACGTAATCGAGACAAATCAGTAAGATTTCTCGTAAGTGCCGATTAACATATATTGAGATAATAACAAATAACAGAGAAAGATTCAAGGATATGAATCACTTGAACTGCTGTAAACATGAAGGTAAATTCAAATTAAGTCAAAATGAAGGACTGTCAGATAAATAAACACAAGACTGAACCGTAGTTCATGCCTGCTGTATGAATGGACCAAGGTTCGAGTCCTCGTCCATTCCTCTGGTTATTCGTTAAACTAAAACTGAGAAAAATTATACAGACTTCCATGGTTACATTTACAAACGCCGTTCAGTGAGTGTTTAAGGAATGAAAACAAGGGGAAAAAAGTTTGTAGACGTAAGCATCATACAAGATAAATCTTAATAAGAAATTTCAGAGTAAAAAGAATGATTAAAAGAAGCACAGTTATTAAATAAATATAGAAAAAAAATCTATTTTCACAAAGTAATGGGAAAAAGGAAAACAAAACAGGTGTTACTTCAACAAAACAAACATCAATAGAAGGTCGACAAATGACATTGGAGAGTGTAAATGTAAATTGTAGTAAAAAACACATTTACAGATATTACCGGCTAGTGTTGTAAAGGTTTCAATTTGTATGTATATATATATATATATATATATATATATATATATATATATATATATATATATATATATATAAGGAATTCGCGAGAGCATGCGAAATATACACAAACACTGATCTCTGGCTGAAGGAGACTCGAACCTACGAACCTTAGGACAAGGTACGCAGTGCTTTACCAATCTACCCACACTGGACAATACCATGGCGTGTAGCTTGTAGTTTAGATTTAGAAAGGACATAGGAAAGTATTGCTTTGGAAATAGGGTAGTTGATGAGTGGAACAGTCTACCTAGTTGGGTTATTGAGGCTACACGTTTGATCCAAGGCAGCCAGCTTACAGGGAGAAGGCTTACAGCTTTTCATCTCATACCCTGCATGCATCATATATATATATATATATATATATATATATATATATATATATATATATATATATATATGTCGTGCCGAATATGTAAAACTGGTCAATTAGCAAGAACTCATTTAAAATTAAATCCTTTCTAAAATTTTCTCTTATACGTTTAAAGATATATTTTTTTCATTAATGTTAATGTAAAAATTTATAATTTTGCACCAAAAGGAACTTAGAAAACTTACCTAACCTTATTATAACAAGAACAATTTATTTTAGCCTAACCCAACTAAATATATTTTAGATTTGTTTACAATAATTTAATACTAAACAAACACAGTGAAATATATTTTTTTCGTTAGGTTCAGAATGATTTTGGCGAAATTGCTGCATACACAAATTTTCACTTGTCCTATATGGCAAGATGAGCGTTGCTATTTAAGCCAAGATCGCAAGTTCTGCCTATTCGGCACGACATATATATATATAATATATATATATATATATATATATATATATATATTTAAATATATATATATATATATATATATATATATATATATATATATATGTATATATACATATATATATATATATATATATATATATATATATATATATATATATATATATATATATATATATATATATATATATACATATATACATGTATAAATATATATATACATGTATAAATATATATATACATGTATAAATATATATATACATGTATAAATATAATGTAAACAGATAGAGTGAGTTTAAGTATAATAAAGGTCTGATTTACATTAATTGTCATTCTACCAAAAACGGAGCTAAAAGAATAAAAAAATAATTTTAATTGTTATTCTCTCCACGTTGTAACCGAAGATTTTCCTTCAACCTGAGTGGAAAAAACGTGATATTTTCCCTTTAGTACTGATTAATTCTACAATATCAAATGCTCTGTTTTATACTTGGAGAACAAAGATGGATATCTGTGAGACCCCAGAATCACTTCTCCCAAATGATGCCTAGTTAGACCCCAGAATCATTTCTCCCAGGTGATACCTTGCAAGATCCCAGAATAACCCTAAAATCACTTCTCCCAAGTGATGCTTTGTAAGACCCCAGAATCACTTCTCCCAGATGATGTCCTGTGAGACCCAAGATAATCAACAAGGCTGGAACACCTTCGAGTGTTTTAATAATATTCTCCCTATTCTCACGATAATGATTTATTGTTTATGTAAGACACTTTAACAACCTAGAAGAGAGGAAGACCAGGGAGGACAGAAAACACACAAGAGGAAAGAGATAGAGGAAAGAGACAGACTGAGATGTTTGCTGTTGGCCCAAAGGTTTTAAGTGGTTCCTAATGATGCAGATAAGCTACATAAATATTATGAAATATTTCGTAAGATTTTGGATGTCAGGTAATTTGAAAGAATTAAACTTGAACGCACACACCATACACAGTGTCAAGAGAAGGTATGATGGAGCTTAAGAGTCTTGGGATCGGTAATATCTCGAACCCTGCAAACCAATATAGGTAAGTACGTTCACACGGTACACTCACAAACACTCCAAAAATATATACGGCCCCTAAAAGCCTCAATTACTGTTTCATCACGTGACCTGCACATCACAACGCCCAAAAAATATCCCATACCATTTAATTCTGGATTTATAGGTCCAATTTTTACCACCAATTTTCCCTCCAATTTTCCACTATATCACGGCTCGTGTTAACGCGTGACAGAGAGGAGAGAGAGAGACAGAGAGAGAGAGAGAGAGAGAGAGAGAGAGAGAGAGAGAGAGAGAGAGAGAGAGAGAGAGAGAGAGAGAGAGAAAGAGAGAGATCTATTCTATGGTGATGCTAACAACAAATTAAATGCCTTGACAGTTCATATCCCGTACCTCCAACACAAACAGATCCTTCATTTCCAGTGTTTGACCAGTGGTAAATGTCATAAGGCATCAGCTGCCTTACGAGAGTTACCACTGTTATAAGGCAGCTGATGCTGAGTACATGGCACTGAGGAGGAGCTAAAGACTTGTTTAATAGCATTCCACAAACAGAATGCTATTAAACAAGCCTATAGGTGAATGTTAGATGTCTAGCGACGGGCCATCTAACACTGGGAAGTAAACAATGATTAAATTAGCGGTACTTGGAATTATAATGAGGGTGTCTATGACCCTTCACAATGGTGGCCTTGTATCGATGAAGGAGACGTATAGATTTCTCTGTAATGGCCTCTTTTTCCCGATGTCAAAAAACTGTCTTTTAATAGACAGAATGGAACTGATGCTACTAGCAATCAAAAAATAGTAGACCTACTTGCTGGCAAAATACAAATTCTAGACCCAGGAGTCTTCTTTAATGACTAGACGAAATAGCCACTTAGTGTGGAATTATGTCGGAAGTGAAAGCTAAACAGGAAGAGATGTATTTTCTTACATAGGTTTGCGATGAAGAGTCTGTCCGAATAAATTGAAACAAGAGTGCGGTGCAAAGGTTGGACAAAAAAAACGTCTCGTGAAACTCACAACCACAGTCTCTAATATTACAAGGTAAATAGCCGTCTTGTCCGAGAAAGATAAACTGACACAACGAAATCATATTAAAAGATGAATTCTAGATCAGGTATGCAGATGCACCAGACATTGCTACTTCTAGTGCCATTTACTGAGGTGACCTCAGTTAATAGCACTGGGGTCTTTTTGGCTAAATTTAGGGCACCAGTCATTTTGCTCTTTACTCTATGCACCCTTAATTACTTCATTCAAGATTGATCTCTTAGGCTAAATCTTATTGGAGGAGTCTGTAAGCTTCTCATTTAGTGACATCTCAAACATATGTTTGGTCTCTTGCTGTGGAATATATTCTTCAGTATCCTAATAATGTGACTAAATATACACTCGTTGGCCATTTTATTAGGTACACACTTTTGGTGCTGGGTAGGGCTTCCCTTTACTTCCAAAACAGCCAGCATTTATCGTGGCATTGATTCAGCAAGATGCTGGAGACATTCTGGTCCATGTTGACATGACAGCATCACGAATTTCCTGCAGATTTGTCAGTTGCACATTCATGCTACGAATCACTCGTTCTAACACATCGCAATTGTTTATACCAAATTTTGACACGGCCAGCGTCATGCCGCAGTCTAATATTTACTAATACAAGATAGATGTCTACTAGTCTCGGGTGCACCAGTCACCAACCTGCAGCTTTATCTATCACGATCAACAAACTGCGTGCTGCATTTGCTTCAGAGAAAAGACTGATAAGGAGGCCATGCAAGCATCGGAGCCAATGCCATCTTCGTCTCCTACCAGACCCAACTTCGCAAACAGCCAGAAGAGAGCTTTAGCATCGCATGACGAGTATTAACACTTCTATTTGAGTATCCATTTCACAATGTTATCATCCAATCAGTAGTCATTCTCTCTTTGGATGACTCGGGTTTTAACGGCTTTTCACAGCATTTGGGCATTTATAAAATGAAGTCAGATAACCAAATTTATTTTCTGGCCCATTGCTAGCTCCGGCTTCACCTTTTTTTCAGATTTATTTTTTTGCTACAATGAATACGATGTCTACAAAAAATTATTTCTGAAAAAAATGCCTTTTCTTTCCAATGCTGTATGACCTATTTGGATTTGGCGCTCTATTGTGAATGTCATAATAAAATTTTGATTTTCCGATACAGAAACTGAGCCAAATGCCCAGTAAAACTCTCTCTCTCTCTCTCTCTCTCTCTCTCTCTCTCTCTCTCTCTCTCTCTCTCTTTCTTTCTTTCTGTCTCGTTATCCCTCTCTTTTTATCTCTCTCTCACCATATTCTCTTTCTCGTACGCACAATAAACAGTTTATTTCCAGAAGTTCTCAGATACCTTTATATACCAATAAGTTTGCATCTTTGTGTATATATGCTGATAGTTTACTCTAATTCCTATTTGTTCGGAACCTAAGTATCCCTGACTTGTGGTTAAACGTTCTTTATGAAGGCTTAATGCCCCTCCCGTAGTGGCAAGGCTTTAAACCTCACAAATAAAATAAGAGGTTCTCACCAATGATATAGCGTCTAAACTAGAATATAGAGCAGAAATTCCAAGATAATCTTTACTCGGAAACTTTATTGTAAAAAAGAATTGGCCACCAGAGAAACCTGGAGAAGATAAAGGCTATCGAACTCGATAATATATCGCTAAGAGTGCGGAGAGATAATGATGCTCTGTAGGAACTTTTAGTGAATATTTGAAAAGGGACTTCAACACACAGTTGAGAAACAGCCAGAACGATGCTAATATGTAAGCAAGGTGGAAGAAATTAAATTATTCTACAGTGTCAGTGAGATGCTTAATATACAAAGTGATGGTATGGATAATGGAGAAAAGACCAGCAGAACACCTGGAGATATTGGATTAAGGAAAATTGAGCATAAATTGACAAGATGGCTAAGCTGGTATACGAATCTACTGGAATGTTACGACATATTGAGATCACAAAAAAAAAATGAATGCCCTGCAAATATGGTGTATTCTTACATGTAGAAAAGAATTTGACATATAGCCCTGGAAGCAGATCCAGGAGTGGTTGAAGGAACATCTCATGACAGAAAACAGAATATCGGTGAGGTGCTGGGATCTGCTCATATTTTTGATACAAGAAAATGGCCTCTCAAATGGAATCAACTCCTGTGTGTCACAGTTGTAATGTTAAATAGCTGAGGAGAATATTTGCACTAAAAGGATAGATGTAACCAGATGGAAGACTTAGACACAATGAAAGAATGGTTCAGGACATAACTTACCAAGTTAAACATGACTCACGAAATCGTAATAACACGACTGCAAACAAACCATACCACGGGTGGGATTAGAACCCGCGATCAGAGAGCCTCACAACTCCAGACCGACGCATTAGCCCCAGTGGCTAACGCGTCGGTCTGGACTTTTGAGACTCTCTGATCGCGGGTTCTAATCCCACCCGTGGTATGGTTTATTAAGTTAAACTCCAACAAAGGAATTGATAAGTTTGCAGGTGAAGGTTGGAAACAGAAATAATATAAAATCTAAGAGGGGGAGAAGAGAGAATCTGACTTGTATAAAAGAAAGGAGACATAGGGTAACATAGCCTTAACATCCAACAACAACTGATAAAAACAGAAGAGCTCCCTTTAGAAAGATACGGAGAGTCGTTCAAAATACTGTGCTATATGGTATTTATATAATCACCAGTATACAGCTCGCATATTTAACTAAAGCACGTGCAGAGGCTTGCGAAAGTCGAATATTTGAAACGAGACTTATTTATGAGCTAAAAGGAATGAGCTAAGATAAATTATTAAACAAAACAAATTCCTTAAAACTGGATGCACTAAGACTGAAAATATGTGATTACAACTCAACAACTTAAAAAACGTCTAGAGGAATCAACAGTGGGGGATAAGTAGATATTCGATCATGAGAGAATCAAGAATAAAGAGGCATAGATGACGATAAAAAAAATACCCACATTAATTTTAGGAAATATTTTTTCACTGTAAGCGTCGTGAGAAAAAGCAATGAGTGGAGAGAGTCGAACTGGAAGCAAATTTCATCCGTCACTTTAAAACTAAGTTTAATTGTGAATAAATGGCTATAAGTTAAAAGTGTCAGTTGACTGAAGGTTAAGAGGTGGTGCCAAGAGCAGAGATACAACCGTCATCAGGCAAACTCGGTAAAATTCTGTGACTAGAACTCGTAGTATAAACAAACACACACACACATACACGCACATACACACACACACACACACACACACACACACACACACACACACACACATACACACACACACACACACACACACACACACACACACACACACACACACACACACACACACACACACACACAAACACACACACACACACACACACACACACACACTATTTGTGTACCGTTCTGATTCCTCCTGATGTCCCAAAATATGTTGCCTCAGTCAACCCTCGACCCAAAAAGCAGCTTTTTTCTGTCCCTTACCATACGCTACCACGTTAATACATCTAGTTCGGCACCAGTCAGAGGCTGTCTTCAGTAAGGATTTCAGTGCCAGAACAAGTATTTTACACATCGTTCTCTGTTACTACAAATAATTTAGCGAAAAAAATATCAGAAAATGTGCTAGGAAAGACTTTTGTGAAGTATTGAAGTTGATAAATTATCCTCAAGTGATTTTGTAGACTGAGAGATGTGTAAATATTGGTAGTAATGCTGATAATATTATTGCAAATTGGCATATTTGCAACTTAATGGGACATTTATTAGGCAATGTTTCTCCCACCAGGTGCGAAATGTTACCGTAAATGTTTTTCTCTCAAATTCTAAGCATTAGCATAATAAATGTCAAGTCGATTTTTTCAAATCTTATTTTCTTTGTTTTAGGTTGGGTTCATTTACATATATCTATACAACGTTTGTTTAACATCAAAAGCGCTACATAAACAACCACAATACACCTGGCAACGAACCTGCCCATCATAAAGCAAAGGAACGTTCAAATGTGAACTTTTGCCACTCGCTGTGCGAGAATTAACTGACTTGAGAACCCTCGTAGTAAGATTCCTCAGTTCTCGGTATTCTTGCAATCTTTACCCCGGTCACCCTTTCTGTGTTCTCACAGACAAAGCAAGATCACGTTGATAAAGATCTTACGACCAGTGTGCTTGTGCGTGAGAATGCGGAGGCATCGGCATGAGAGTCTTGGGACACTAGCGTGGGAATGTGCAATTTATGGCTGTCCACGGTGGTTCATTGAATGTAGTAGCGGCGGCTGGCTCCCTGACTGACTGATAACCGGATGGGTCAGCAGTACTCCACACACACACACACACACACACACACACACACACACACACACACACACACACACACACACACACACACACACACACACACACACACACACTATACAACAGGCCTAGTGTCTAATCGACATGTGCCTAAGACAAAATGGTAACTAACACACACACACACACACACACACACACACACACTAACACTTACCACAACACAAAATTCCAAGCGAAATGACGACGAGAGAACTGCGGAATTACCCAATAAAGGCAGTGCGGGCAACTGTCCACAGATTCGCACAGAAAGTGAAAATTTTGCTTCAAATTTCAACACTTGGGTAATATTCCGCTGGTGACGTGCATGTGTAAATGCCGAGCTACAAAATTCCAGTAAAAATTTAAGAAAATATGATAAAATTATATATATATATATATATATATGAATTTGGTAGGGTGTGCAAAAGAAGAAAATTAAAGGTGAATACAGGAAAGAGTAAGGTTATGAGGATAACAAAAAGATTAGGTGATGAAAGATTGAATATCAGATTGGAGGGAGAGAGTATGGAGGAGGTGAGCGTATTCAGATATTTGGGAGTGGACGTGTCAGCGGATGGGTCTATGAAAGATGAGGTGAATCATAGAATTGATGAGGGAAAAAGAGTGAGTGGTGCACTTAGGAGTCTGTGGAGACAAAGAACTTTGTCCTTGGAGGCAAAGAGGGGAATGTATGAGAGTATAGTTTTACCAACGCTCTTATATGGGTGTGAAGCGTGGGTGATGAATGTTGCAGCGAGGAGAAGGCTGGAGGCAGTGGAGATGTCATGTCTGAGGGCAATGTGTGGTGTGAATATAATGCAGAGAATTCGTAGTTTGGAAGTTAGGAGGAGGTGCGGGATTACCAAAACTGTTGTCCAGAGGGCTGAGGAAGGGTTGTTGAGGTGGTTCGGACATGTAGAGAGAATGGAGCGAAACAGAATGACTTCAAGAGTGTATCAGTCTGTAGTGGAAGGAAGGCGGGGTAGGGGTCGGCCTAGGAAGGGTTGGAGGGAGGGGGTAAAGGAGGTTTTGTGTGCGAGGGGCTTGGACTTCCAGCAGGCATGCTTGAGCGTGTTTGATAGGAGTGAATGGAGACAAATGGTTTTTAATACTTGACGTGCTGTTGGAGTGTGAGCAAAGTAACATTTATGAAGGGATTCAGGGAAACCGGCAGGCCGGACTTGAGTCCTGGAGATGGGAAGTACAGTGCCTGCACTCTGAAGGAGGGGTGTTAATGTTGCAGTTTAAAAACTGTAGTGTAAAGCACCCTTCTGGCAAGACAGTGATGGAGTGAATGATGGTGAAAGTTTTTCTTTTTCGGGCCACCCTGCCTTGGTGGGAATCGGCCGGTGTGATAATAAAAAAATAAAATATATATAGATATATATATATATATATTATATATATATATATATATAAATATATATATATATATATATATATTATATATATATATATATATATATATATATATATATATATATATATATATATATATACAAACATATATATATATATATATATATATATAATAAACATTGCGACTAGCCAAGGACTCGAGCCAATGCTGCTTTGGCCCGCCTGATGGTGAGCGAAGACACATGACGCTCTAACCCACAGGACCACGCAATGTTACATGACGCACCCAGTCCATCAATCTTGATAAGATTGAGGGACTGATAACAATGCGAATATCAAGAAAGATGCACACCCAAACTACGTTTTTTGTTGTTGTTGACGGTAAAAATCGGCCTGGAAAGAGAAAACTGTTAGTGGGCACAGCCGTGTTAATAAAGTTATCTTGTTTTCGAACAAAAGCAGTCCGTTGAAAATTTATCAATTGGTTTTCGAGTAGATTTCTAGCTGGTCCAGTGAATGTGTGTGCATTATTATTATTTGTGTGTGTGTGTGTATATATATATATATATATATATATATATATATATATATATATATATATATATATATATATATATATATATATATATATATATATATGCAAAACAACCACTCTGAAAGAATAGAGAAATTCCAAGCGCTTTCGTGACTACTCACATTATCAAGGAACTATGTTCCTTGATAATGTGAGTAGTCACGAAAGCATTGGAATTTCTCTATTCTTTCAGAGTGGTTGTTTTGCATATTCTGAAATCACCTGTTTACTGTGATCTTATTGCATATATATATATATATATATATATATATATATATATATATATATATATATATATATATATATATATATATATATATATATATATATATACAAGATTCTCTCGGAGGTTAGGTAGTGTGTGTTGACACACACACCCAACCTTATAAACATTTAATTAAATGTTAATATATAAAGAAGAAAATGATGGCAGAGTTAAACCACAAACAAAAAATGTAGAAATGGGGAAACATGATGAACAGTTTCATAAGATAGTTTAAAAAAAAGATGAACGAAACTGGGAAATAA